>NW_026511871.1:1129416-1194416 GCF_027579735.1 Bombina bombina | reverse complement strand
TTAATCCTCTTGGATGAAAGCTATCATATTTTAAAAGGGTATTTTTGTCTGTTTCCTTAGAATATAGATCTATGTAAACTGTAAACCCCTCACCATGGAGTTAAGTTCATGAACAAACTCCTCTAGGGTTCCAATGCTGCCCCACCACACACCAAACACATCATCAATATAGCACCACCACACTGCGCCATGTGTCTTAAACAAGTTGTTCTCATAAACCAATCTCTCCTCAAATTCATTCATGTAGAGATTAGCGTATGATGGGGCAACATTGGGACCCATAGCCGTTCCTTTAATTTGGACAAACCATTCTTTTTGGAAGAGAAAAAAATTCCAGTATAGAATCAAACTTAACAGTTTCTCAATGAATTGGCACTGAGCTTTAGTGTACCTGCCACTCACCATGAGTACTTTATGTCAGGGTTTTTTCCCTGTTGTGTTTGCCATGGGCTGCTGGCAGCCATTTTACTCACCTCTCTTCCTGATTATGGTGCATTGTGGGGGATGCTGCTCAATTCCTGCATTTCCTTTTATGGCCAGACTGGTGTGCATCATCCATGCGTGACAGGATGCAGTCTCAGAATTGTGATGTCATCACTTATTATTTAAAGGGCCTCTGTTCAGTATGCTTTGCCTTTGCGTTGTCTCACACCTGTTTGTGAGAGTTCCTGTGTATTACCTGGCTGCCTGACGTCCTTCCTGGTTCCTGATCCCTGGCTTGTTCCTGACTCTGCTGTTTTCCATGTTCCTGATTCCGGCTCGTCTGACTATTCGTTTTGGCTCCTGACTAGGCTCGTCTGACTACCAGCTCTGGTTTTGACTCCTGGCTTGTTATTTGACTTGTGGACTTTTTATTATTTTTTGCTATTAATAAAGGTGTGATTATTTTTGCACTTCTCGTCTCAGTCTGATTCCTGGCACCCTGACATTACGCAAAGACCATGAATCCTGATGGTGCTAATTATCCACCTTTGATTTAGCAAAAATTAGCAAGAGCACTACACTGATAAACAAGGAATGCTCAATTTAGTGTTTGGATATTTACAGACAGTGTGTAGATTATTGATATTTAGGGTATCATTCTCGATGAGTATATCTATATATCTCTGTGAGTTTATCTACTTTCTGTATTTTTATCAATATATAAATATATCCCTAATGAGCTCGAGTGCTTGTGCATAAAACTATACTAGTTACGAATATAGTCTGTACCTAGAAATGGTGAAGACTAAAAGGATGCACTTGGGTAGCACTTCTATTCCAAAAGGTAAGGTTAAGGTCAAAAATAGAACTTAAACAACCACTGGTAGCCAAAGGGTTGATGGAGAAATTAAAACATAACTTTTATTAATTCTCTAATAGATAAAAGATGTGTGGTGTGTGAATGTGTGCATTTTAAAAACACATAGCAATTCTACTAGTCATGGAAGTGGCTCAGGATATTAATTGAATAAATTTCCACGGACCTAAAATATTATTTAGGTATGCTTGTATAAAGTAATATAAATCTTTCAAATGGATAATATACTTGTATCTATTAATATAGTACACCACTGTATGATTTAGTGTTCCCTCATACAGTTGTTCCCATATAGCGTGGCACAGTCATAAACAGATTATATGTAATTGACTGAAATGGTTATTTCTAACCCTTCTTATTATACTGTTGGTTAATGTATATAATAGTATTATTTATTTATTCATTCATAGTTCCAATTCTGTATTCAGAGGAAAAGTTACAACATCAGTTATAGAAGGTTTAGATTGTTATATGGCTTATATAGGTGCTTGGTGTAGTTTAATATAACTTTGTTTTGCAAGTTTGAAGTTTTATACTTCCGTTAATGAAAATATTAGTGATTCACTGGTTATGAGCTCCAGTGATTGCACCCAAGGATTATGAATCACACAAACAAACCACCTTCTTCATCTTTTTGTGGGTTGTTATACACATCAACACTTATTATTCGCACTTTTCTATTGTAAACACTAGATCTCTCCATCTCCATTTTTATAACAATACTTTAGACTCAGCCGATATGAAGAACAATGTTCCATAACATGAGAACATAAGCTATAAAAATATTGTTATCAATACATTATTTTTTTCTTCAACTTTTAATTATAGATGTCTCATTACAATTACTCGAATTCTTCTCTCTTCTGGGATCACAGCAAGCACTATGTACAAGCACAGCTTATACCCACCTCAATACCAAAACAAACTTTAATGTTTAATAAAACGAAGAATTTGATAATGTATAGGGAAGGTATGTATGTTGTAAGAAACAAAATTACAAACTATACCAAACAAAATTACCAGAAATAATACATACACACGCAACTCTGACAATAGTATCTAAAGAGTCTGATATACTGAGAAGAATAATAGAAATAAGAAATCAGATTTATGTTGAAGCAATACATCTCGTCCATAAAGAGGGAAAACAAACAATTTTCTGACATCTGATATGTATGTAAACTTGTGATAAAAATGAATATAAACTATCCATCGCTGGATAACTCCAGCAAGAACACAAACTAAAATATATGTGAATAACATATTCCATACTGCTTTAATTCCATCTGACCTATGTTATTCACTGAATCAACAACCTATTGCCAGCACGGCAAAATGTTTCAAGACAGACCTGTCCATCATATTCAAATTACGCCTCCTCTAACGCTCAGAGCCCCGCGATTGGTTCACAGAGAGCCAATGGGCAGATGCCCACGAATTTAAATACCCAGAGACGCCGGCGCGCGTCACCTTTGAAAAAGCCGAAACGCTATCGGCGAAACATGTTAGGGAAGGGTATTTGTTAATACCCCATTTAGTTTCTTTTTAATGGCATAGCTTATTCTAAAACTAATAACAGATATAGTGGCAACCCGGACCTTATATTGAATATCTCTCTAGCTGTTAGTGGCTAACTATTAGGAGCAAACTATCTTCATATATCTTAATAGCCATAACCACTAGTTGTGTAAATCGATAGTTCTGGCATATAACTTGAAAATATTTTGTTAATATCATAAGGGCAAATTACTGTTTCATATACATTATTATAAGGGCAAACTACGGGCTTAGATCTTAAAGTTATAACCGCTAGCCGTGTGAAGTGATAATCCGGGCATATACCGCAATAGACATCTGTTAACCTCAGAAGGGTATAACGGACAGGTGTCTACACTGGCTATTTGAGCCTTTATTTTGATAACACAATCATAAGTACCTTGATTATTACAGTTGCCCAATATTATAATGGCTAATCGTGTATAAAGGGTGATTTAGATAAAAAGCAGAAATAAATTATTGACTGTAATCGGAGACTATTGTAGCTGACAACATCAGCTACTTTAGCTTCTATTTTTCAGCACAAATGTATATACTTAGCTGATGATCAATTGTCAACACACATATATATATATATATAAGAGGTGATATTAGAGATATAACACTGTAAAGATACTAAAACAATATATCCTATAGTATATTCCATAGTTATACAAAAATCCCTCTATATAACACTACTGACTGAGATCTGAGATCACAGCAGCTTACTGATACCATCAGCTATTTTAACCTCTACGTATACAGTACAATCGCATATGCATAGTTGATGATCTATTGTGGACACCTATATAGGTGTTGATATCAGAGATACAATAATACAAAGATACTAATAAAGTATATTTCGTAGCTATACAAAAATCTCTCTATATAATAGCAAACATATCCTCAGACTTAATTTTTGAGGACGATGTCTCTTATATAGTGAACACTGCACAGTATAAAGGAGAGCTACAGAAATAACACCAATCTAATTATTGATAAACCTATAGCATATAGAACATCTTAATAACGATATCTCCATTACTATACTATATTATATGAGAGAATAGCCACAATCTAAATCACTTTACTAGTACCCTAACTTGTGGACCAATACAAGTACAATAACAGTATTAAACCATCCATTAGAAGACCGAAGATAGCACTTTGGTGAAAGAAAGCCGGACATCGATTGCCACCAAGTATAAATCACTGGAGCTCATAACCAGTGAATCACTAATATTTTCATTAACGGAAGTATAAAACTTCAAACTTGCAAAACAAAGTTATATTAAACTACACCAAGCACCTATATAAGCCATATAACAATCTAAACCTTCTATAACTGATGTTGTAACTTTTCCTCTGAATACAGAATTGGAACTATGAATGAATAAATAAATAATACTATTATATACATTAACCAACAGTATAATAAGAAGGGTTAGAAATAACCATTTCAGTCAATTACATATAATCTGTTTATGACTGTGCCACGCTATATGGGAACAACTGTATGAGGGAACACTAAATCATACAGTGGTGTACTATATTAATAGATACAAGTATATTATCCATTTGAAAGATTTATATTACTTTATACAAGCATACCTAAATAATATTTTAGGTCCGTGGAAATTTATTCAATTAATATCCTGAGCCACTTCCATGACTAGTAGAATTGCTATGTGTTTTTAAAATGCACACATTCACACACCACACATCTTTTATCTATTAGAGAATTAATAAAAGTTATGTTTTAATTTCTCCATCAACCCTTTGGCTACCAGTGGTTGTTTAAGTTCTATTTTTGACCTTAACCTTACCTTTTGGAATAGAAGTGCTACCCAAGTGCATCCTTTTAGTCTTCACCATTTCTAGGTACAGACTATATTCGTAACCAATTATCCACCTTTACCTGCCATCATTTCCAGGATGGATGTACAGGATCACTGCTTGGATCAATTTGCATTAACCCTGCAAACCCTGCTGACTCACACTAGACATTTGGACCAAGTGTCCCGCAAGTTATGGCTGCTCCTGTTTCCGCTGCTGCACCTATGCCTACCAGGAGCATGTCCGGTTCTGCACCTCTACCTCAGCGATATGGAGGCGATCCTATTCAGTGCAGAGGGTTTTAGAACCAGGTGGGGATTTACTTTGAGATGTTACCTCAGGCGTTTCCCTCTGACAGAGCTAAGGTGGGATTTCTCATCTCGTTACTCTCTGACACAGCTCTTGCCTGGGCTAATCCCTTGTGGGAGACTAATAAACCTGTGATTTCTAATTACCCTGAATTTGTGGCCTCATTTCAAAGGGTATTTGATGTTCCGGCTCGCTCCTCCTCTGCTGCTAAACGACTCATGTTCATTCAGCAAGGTACAAGATCTGTTGCTCAGTATGCTATTGAGTTCTGTACGCTTGCTGCAGAGGTAGGTTGGAACAATGAAGCCCTTGTTGCCGCCTTCTTTCATGGGCTCTCTGATGCGATTAAGGACGAAGTTGCTGCCAGAGATTTACCAGAGAATCTCGAGGCATTGGTGTCTTTTTTGATTCTAATTGACATCAGACTCAGAGAGAGGCCCTCTTTCAAGGAGCGCTTGCGGAAGCCTCCTGTTCCGTTGTCTCCTACGTGTTCATTCCCACCCATGCCTCCCTCTCCTCCCATGCCTCCTGGTCCCGAGTCACCAGGTACTGCTGAGCCGATGCAGTTGGGATTCACACGTCTCTCCATGGCAGAGAAGGCCTTTAGGAGGAGGGAGGGGCTCTGCCTCTATTGTGGGTTACAGGGCCACCGTTTGAAGTCTTGTCCTACACGGCCGGGAAACGCTCACACCTAAGGTCCTGTCGGGGGCAGACCTTGGGTGGTTTTTCCTCGTCCCCGGAACCGCTTAAGGAGAAACCTTTTGTCATGGTTGTCCTTTCCTGGGTGGACTCCTCCATAGTCACCCAGGTTCTTGTTGACTCCGGTGCTGCGGGCTATTTCATTGACAGTGCTTTTGTATCAAAGCACTCCATTCCTGTTTTGCCTCGGTCCGTTCTGCTTGCTATTGAGGCCATTGATGGTAGGCCCCTTCAGCCCGCACTCGTTACTCACGAAACTGCTCCGTTGTCCATGGCTGTTGGGGCTCTCCATTTTGAAACCCTCCAGTTCCAGGTAATAAACTCTCCGCATTTTCCAGTTGTTCTGGGTTATCCCTGGCTCCAAAAGCACAATCCCAGTCCCGACTGGCGCAGGTCCGAAATTTTGTCATGGTCCCCACAATGTATTTCCACTTGTCTTCAGAAACCAGTTAAAGTCTTGTGCACTTCTTCGGTTTCTCAATTGCCAGAGGAGTACCGAGAGCTCCTAGACGTGTTTGACAAGGTGCGTGCCGGTACGTTGCCTCCTCACCGGTCTTACGATGGTGCCATAGACCTGCAACCCGGAGCCATTCCTCCTCGGGGCCGGGTGTACCCTCTGTCTGTTGCAGAGAATTGTGCTATGGAGGAGTATGTTGCCGATGCTCTGTCGTGGGGGATCATTCGCAAATCCTGCTCTCCTGCAGGGGCTGGCTTCTTCTTTGTGATGAAAAAGGGTGGCGAGTTAAGACCATGTATCGATTATAGGGGTCTTAATTATCTTACCATTAAGAATGCTTACCCTATTCCGCTTATTACGGAACTCTTTGACCGCCTCAAGGGAGCTACGGTCTTTACTAAACTTGATTTGAGAGGAGCGTACAATCTCGTTAGGATTAAGGAGGGCCTCTAATGGAAAACAGCATTTAACACCAGGAGCGGGCATTATGAGTATCTTGTGATGGCCTTTGGCCTATGTAATGCTCCTGCTGTTTTTCAGGAATTTATTAATGATGTCCTACGAGATATGTTGTAACAGTGTGTTGTGGTGTACTTAGACGACATCCTCATACACTCACCCACACTTGAGGCTCATCATTCTGATGTTACACAGGTTCTTCAGAGACTACGTGAGAACGGCCTGTTTTGTAAACTCGAGAAATGTGAGTTCCATCAGACTCAAGTAACCTTCCTAGGTTATGTTATCTCCGTTGCAGGGTTCTCCATGGATCCTGACAAGTTATCTGCAGTTCTGCAGTGGCCTCGCCCAGTTGGTCTTCGGTCTATTCAACGTTTTTTGGGGTTCGCCAATTACTATAGAAAGTTTATTAAAAACTTTTCTTCCTTGGTCAAACCTATCACAGACATGACCCGTAAAGAGAATGATCAACTCCATTGGTCACCTACTGCCATTAAGGCCTTTGATAGTCTTAAGACTGCCTTTGCTGCCACTCCAGTTCTGGCTCATCCTAACCCTGTCCTGCCTTTCATTCTTGAGGTCGATGCGTCTGAGACTGGAGTAGGTGCCCTCTTGTCTCAACGTCCTACGCCTGCTGGTTCCTTGCATCCATGTGGTTTTTTCTCTAAGAAATTGTCTCCAGCGGAGTGCAATTATGAAATTGGCGACAGGGAATTACTGGCCATAATTTTGGCACTTAAGGAATGGAGGCATCTTCTCGAGGGTACTAGCGTGCCAGTGCTCATTCTTACTGACCACAAGAATTTAACTTATCTATCTGAAGCAAAACGTTTGTCGCCTCAACAGGCCAGATGGGCTCTATTTTTGTCTCGGTTTAATTATGTGGTCTCCTACCTGCCTGGTAGTAAGAATGTTAGGGCTGATGCCCTCTCTCGACAATTTTCGCATCTGTCCAAGGAGGAGTCTGTACCTACTCCTGTTATACCTCCTGACCATATTTTGGCTACCATGCGTACTAAATTGACTTCTCCCTTAGGGGAGGAGATCCTGGCTGCACAAACCAATGCACCTCCTGAGAAACCTAGTGGTAAGTGTTTTGTTCCCGAGAATCTTCAAACTAAACTTTTGCACACTTACCACTATCCTAAAGCCGCAGGTCACCCAGGCAAGAACCAAATGATTTGGTCTGTCACTCGACAATTCTGGTGGCCAGGTCTTCGTTCTGATTTTGCTGCGTATGTTGCCTCCTGCTCAGTTTGTGCACAGAATAAGACTCCTCGACGTCTTCCTGTGGGTCTTCTTCAACCTAATGCTAATGGTGAGCGTCCTTGGACACATCTTTCCATGGACTTTATTGTCAAGCTCCCTGTTTCCAATGGCAATACTGTTATCCTTATGGTGGTTGAAAGTTTTTCTAAAATGTCACATTGCATTCCCTTGATGAGGCTGCCTACCGCTCAGGAGCTTGCTTCAATTTTTGCCCGGGATGTCTTCCGTTTACATGGGTTACCCAAGGAGATAGTGTTGGACCGGGGTAGCCAGTTTGTCTCCATATTTTGGCGTTCCTTTTATGCTCAAATGGGGATCCAGCTTTCCTTCTCGGCATATTACTCTCAATCCAATGGTGCTGCGGAACGGTCTAATCAAGCTCTGGAACAGTTCCTCCGTTGCTATGTCTCAGATCACCACAATAATTGGTCTGAACTGTTACCTTGGGCAGAGTTTGCTCGTAATAGTGCTATTAATGCTTCCTCCAAGTTATCCCTGTTCATGGCGAATTATGGGTTTCAACCATCCTTGTTGCCCGATTCATTCATGTCTCAGGGTATTCCGGCTTTGGAAGAGCATCTCCGGCAACTCCGTTCCACGTGGGTGCAGATTCAGGATTGCTTTCATCTTTCTATGCAGCGCCAAAAGTTCCAGGCTGATCGTAGGCGTCTGCCCACACCTTCCTACCAGGTTGGTGAGAGAGTTTGGCTGTCCTCCCGCAACTTTAACCTTCATGTGCCTTCCAATAAATTGGCTCCCCGTTATATTGGTCCTTTTTGAATACTCCGACGGGTTAATCCTGTGGCCTACGCTCTTGACCTTCCTCCTGCTATGCGCATCTCCAATGTTTTTCATGTCTCCCTCTTGAAACCATTAGTTTGTAATCGGTTTACCACTGTGTTGCCTCGTCCCTGTCCTATCTTTGTTGACAACCATGAGGAGTATGAGGTCATCAGCATTATTGACTCTCATATGTCCAGGGACCGTGTACAGTATTTGGTTCACTGGAGAGGCTACGGTCCAGAGGAGCGTTCTTGGGTTCCCTCCTCTGATGTTCATGCTCCCACCCTCCTCTGTGCCTTCCATGCCCGTTTCCCTAATAAGCCTTTTGTCCTCCCGTGGGGGAGGGGTCGTTGAGGGGAGGGTACTGTCAGGGTTTTTTCCCTGTTGTGTTTGCCATGTGCTGCTGGCAGCCATTTTACTCACCTCTCTTCCTGATTATGGTGCATTGTTGGGGATGCTGCTCAATTCCTGCACTTCCTTTTATGGCCAGACTGGTGTGCATCATCCATGTGTGACAGGATGCAGTCTCAGAATTGTGATGTCATCACTTATTATTTAAAGGGCCTCTGTTCAGTATGCTTTGCCTTTGCGTTGTCTCAAACCTGTTTGTGAGAGTTCCTGTGTATTACCTGGCTGCCTGACGTCCTTCCTGGTTCCTGATCCCTGGCTTGTTCCTGACTCTGCTGTTTTCCTTGTTCCTGATTCCGGCTTGTCTGACTATTCGCTTTGGCTCCTGACTCGGCTCGTCTGACTACCAGCTCTGGTTTTGACTCCTGGCTTGTTATTTGACTTGTGGACTTTTTATTTTTTGCTATTAATAAAGGTGTGATTATTTTTTCACTTCTCATCTCAGTCTGATTCCTGGCACCCTGACACTTTATTGATCATTGTTATGCCTGTTTCATGTTTAATAGATGTATAAAGGCTCTTAACATCCATGGTGAATTGCAGGTACCTATCAGAGGGTAATTCTAATTGTTTAGCTTTTATCAGGAAATGACCTGTATCTTTCAAATAACTAGCCATTTTGGCTACCTCTGGTTGTAACAATCTATCGATATATACAGAAATATTGGTGTAGACAGAATCTACACAGGAAACAATGGGTTTCCCTGGAGGTTTAGAGATGTATTTGTAAACCTTGGGGACTGTGTAAAAAATGGGGTTTCTGTGGTTTTCTACATATAACTATTCAGCTAGTTTTTTTATCTATGATGCCACTTTCCACAGATTGATTTAGAATAAATGTAATCTCTTTTTGTATCCTTTGTAATGGATTGAATTGTATCCTTCTGTAAGTTTGTGGGTCATAGAGTTGTTCTTTTATCTCATTTACATAGTAGTGTTTGTCCATAATAATGGTAGCCCCTCCCTTATCTGCCCCTTTAAGAATTATACTTTCATTGCTTTTTAAGGATTTTAATGCAGAATGATCTTTTTGGAGAAATTTTGTAATTTTGATGAATCCTTCCACTTAACCTGATGTTCTTTTTTAACTTTATTGTGTAGCAATTTTACTTCATTTTCTATCAAATTAATGAAAGTGTTAACACTATAATTAGTTAAATTAGGGTTAAACAAACTTTTTTTCTTGAGCCCCAAATTATGCATTGTTAATACATTTTTATTCTCCACATTTACCATCTTAGTACAAGCATTTGTATTATTAAAGTCCTCACTAAACCAGACTTTTAGCTTAATATTTCTATAGAATCTTTGCAGATCTTTTGCCAATTCAAAAAAGTTAATGTCCTGGTATGGGCAAAAAGAGAGTCCCTTATTCAACATGTACAGTTCATCAGGTGTGAGGGTATATTGCGAAATATTTACCACTGTATCATCAGATGCGTTTACATCTTGTAGTTCTGCATTGTGATTTCCTCAGCTCTCCCTGTTGAGAAGCTGTCATCTTTTTGGGATCCAAGCTTGCAATGCTTGCGCCCCCCCCCCCCCCCGGTGATATCGCTGTCGCCGTCACTGACATTTAAAGGGGGAGTTGAAACTTCTTCTGATGATGTAACAGATCCAGACGTGATACTCGTGTCACGTGGTTGTTTATTCCTTCCTTGATTGGTTCTTCTCCGTGCTGGAAATCTACGTGTAGATTGGTAACCTTGGTTACTATATCTCCATTTGTAAACTTTGCCAAGCCGATAATCCTCTTCATCCCTTAAGAACTTTGTGCGCTTCGTTTCTTTGATGACCTTCCGCTCGGGCAATATCCTCTCATCGGTTTTTTTCTCCAATTATTGGAACTCATCAGATGTCAAAGATGTAAGTAAATCTGCTTGTTGTTTTCTCTTGTAAGGTGTATCCAGTCCACGGATCATCCATTACTTGTGGGATATTCTCATTCCCAACAGGAAGTTGCAAGAGGATCACCCACAGCAGAGCTGTCTATATAGCTCCTCCCCTAACTGCCATATCCAGTCATTCTCTTGCAACTCTCAACAAGCATGGAGGTAGTAAGAGAGAAGTGGTGAAAAGTAGTTGTTATTTTGCTTCAATCAAAAGTTTATTATTTTTAAATGGTACCGGAGTTGTACTATTTTATCCCAGGCAGAAAATAGAAGAAGAATCTGCCTGTGATTTCTATGATATTATCAGGTTGTAACTAAGATCCATTGCTGTTCTCACACATAACTGAAGAGAGAGGTAACTTCAGCTGGGGAATGGCGTGCAGGGTATCCTGCTATGAGGTATGTGCAGTTAAATTTTTTTTCTAGAGATGTAAATGCTAGAAAATGCTGCTGATACCAGATTTATGTAAGGTAAGCCTGAATACAGTGATTTAATAGCGACTGGTATCATGCTTACTTTTAGAGGTAATACTCTTATAAATTTGCAATATAAAACGTTTGCTGGCATGTTTAAGCGTGTTTATATATGCTTTGGTGATAAAACTTTATTGGGGCCTAGTTTTTCCACATGGCTGGCTTAAATTTGCCTAGAAACAGTTTCCTTAGACTCTCCACTGTTTTAACTTGAGTGGGAGGGGCCTATTTTGGCGCTTTATTGCGCAGCAAAAATTACAGACTGAGACATCCAGCTACCTCCAGGAGTCCCCTGAATGCTATAGGACATCTCTAAAGGGCTCAGAGGCTTTCCAAAGTCGTTTATTTGGGAAGGTAGGGCCACAGCAGAGCTGTGGTAGTTTGTTGTGACTGTTAAAAAACGTCTATATCGTTTTTTTGAACCGTTTTTTTGAACTAAGGGGTTAATCATCCATTTGCAAGTGGGTGCAATGCTCTGTTAGCTTATTATACACACAAATTTCGTTTGATTTACTGCCTTTTTTCACTGTTTTTCAAATTCTGACAAAATTTGTTTCTCTTAAAGGCACAGTACCATTTTTATTTTTTGCTTGTTAACTTGATTTAAAGTGTTTTCCAAGCTTGCTAGTCTCATTGCTAGTCTGTTTAAACATGTCTGACATAGAGGAAAATCCTTGTTCATTATGTTTAAAAGCCATGGTGGAACCCCCTCTTAGAATGTGTACCAAATGTACTGATTTCACTTTAAGCAATAAAGATTATATTCTGTCTTTAAAAAATTTATCGGAGAAGTAGAGTAAAGTCCAGCACACAGGTGCTATCCTGCAAAGTCACAATGACCTGCTTCCAAGGTCAAGGTAATGATATCAAAAAAACAGAGAGTAGTGACAGCATGGATATTTATTCGTGAGACAGCAGGACAAACAGCAACGTTTCGAGACTTCTGTCTCTTTGTCAAGCTAATGTGTACAATAAACTAGAACACCTTATATAGCAATCTACCACCAGGTGGCGCTAAAAACACAGGTAAGAATTAACCTCTTATATACTAAATATATTTATCATATAACACATATAAATAATGTACAAAGGATACTCCATAATTATCATTTCAATAATGTTATTCAGATATTGACAATTGAATTTAAGAAAAAATGTACAAAATTTAAAGTGCAGTGTACAAAACTTACTCAGAAATGGTTCCCTAGATATTTACTACAATACAAAATAAAATTTATAGTATAATATTGAATTCTGAATAGATTAACAGGGGTTTTTTGGAAAATATTTTAAATTTTTAATTTTTCAAATTCTAGAATTCAAACACAGAGATAATTTCCCTATAGAAACACTGATAGATCCCAGTCCTTATTCATACCATTGGGATACATGGTACCCAATTCATGAATCCAGAATGCTTCACGCTGTTTAAGCATTTTCTCTCTGTCCCCACCTCTACGTAATTTGGGGACATGATCAATGATCTGAAAACGAAGTTGATTTATGACATGTTTTTTATCTAAAAAATGTTCTGCGACTGGAGCTTTAACATTTTTAGTTCTTATGGAACTTTTATGTTCTATGATTCTATCACGTATGCACCTAGTTGTCTCTCCAATATAGCTCCGCCCACAGGGACATTTAATTAGATAAATTACGTAATCAGTGTTACAGGTATAGTAACCCCTAATGTAATATTTTTTACCATTACATGGGTGGTAGAATACCGGACCTTTAATTAAATTTCCACAACATGAACAATTTAGGCATGCATATGAACCACATCTGTTGGTAGTTATATATCTCTGGTTTATAGTTTTTCTAGATCCTATATCTGCCTTAATTAAATGATCATGGAGATTTTTGCTGCGTTTGTATGCCGGCATAGGTGGTTTCTGGAATTCTAGAATGTTAGGGTTACATTCACTCAATATATTCCAATGTTTCCTTACTATTTTTTGTATTGCCGGACTGAGACTAGAAAATTCTGAGACAAAGGCTAATCTACTATCTTTGTCAGTCTCCTTTCTCTTATTTATAGTTTGTAACAAACTTTCTCTAGGAGTAGACAAAACAGATCTAATTTCCTTTTTAATTAGAGTTGGTGGGTAGCCTCGCTCAATAAACCTTTGACCCATATCTCCCAATCTAGCCTCTACTATATTAGGGTCAGAAACAATACGTCTGACTCTTAATAGTTGGCTTTTAGGAAGAGAATTTATTAAGGATGGAGAATGTGCACTATCATAATGTAACAAACTGTTACGGTCAGTACTTTTCCTAAATAGATCAGTTTTTAAAGTGCAGCCATCCTTAATCACTCTGGTGTCTAAAAATTCAATAGTTTCCTCATTCCATGTTAATTTAAATTTGATATGATTGCTGGCAGAATTCAAATCTGCCACAAATGCCATTAGGGTTCCAACGTCGCCCAGCCATACCCCAAAGATATCATCTATGTAGCGCCACCAGGTGGCGCCACATAGAGTAAACCAATTATTACAAAAAACAAATTTTTCTTCGAATACATTCATAAAAATGTTGGCGTAGTTTGGGGCGACGTTGGAACCCATGGCTGTACCTTGAATCTGCATATAAAATTTGTCTTCAAAAAGAAAATAATTGCAATTTAGTACCATATCAAGTAACTGTAACAAAAAGTCAACTTTCTGTCTGTTCAATTTAGAATCATTTGCCAGCACTGACTCTACAGCTCCCAGACCACTGGCATGTGTAATGGAGGTGTATAAACTGTCTACATCTAAGCTATAAAGAATAAACTTACTTGAAGAGAAGTTTAGAGTCTCCAATTTAAGGAGGAAATCACTGGTATCCTTAATGAAAGATGTAGACAGTTCCACATAAGGTCTAAGTATCTTGTCTAAAAAGACAGACACATTAGTAAGTACAGAGTCAGTGCTCGCAATGATGGGGCGACCGGGGGGGGGTTTCAAGGTTTTTGTGTATCTTGGGGAGGACATATAGGACTTTAAGGAAGCAAACAGCTAATGGAGAAGTAGAGTAAAGTCCAGCACACAGGTGCTATCCTGCAAAGTCACAATGACCTGCTTCCAAGGTCAAGGTAATGATATAAAAAAAACAGAGAGTAGTGACAGCATGGATATTTATTCGTGAGACAGCAGGACAAACAGCAACGTTTCGAGACTTCTGTCTCTTTGTCAAGCTAATGTGTACAATAAACTAGAACACCTTATATAGCAATCTACCACCAGGTGGCGCTAAAAACACAGGTAAGAATTAACCTCTTATATACTAAATATATTTATCATATAACACATATAAATAATGTACAAAGGATACTCCATAATTATCATTTCAATAATGTTATTCAGATATTGACAATTGAATTTAAGAAAAAATGTACAAAATTTAAAGTGCAGTGTACAAAACTTCAACACATTACTGAAACTAATGAGCAATTCAATCATATGAAAAATAATTTTAACAACAATTTAAAATCAGTTAATTTTAACAAAAAAGATTTTGAAATTTTGGAAGCAATAAAATCAAAAAAGGATATCATATTGAAAAGAGCCGATAAGGGTGGAGCTTTAGTTTTAATGTCTAAAACTGATTATATTAATGAAATTTATAGGCAATTAAAGGATAGTACTGTTTATAAGAAACTAGCTAAAAACCCTGTATTCTCTATACAAAAAGAATTGGATCATAAATTAAATACAGCTCTTAAAAATAACTTGATAGATGCAGATCTAGTGAAGTTTCTTACAGTTAAACATCCTCACACCCCAGTGATATATGTCCTCCCCAAGATACACAAAAACCTTGAAACCCCCCCCGGTCGCCCCATCTTTGCGAGCACTGACTCTGTACTTACTAATGTGTCTGTCTTTTTAGACAAGATACTTAGACCTTATGTGGAACTGTCTACATCTTTCATTAAGGATACCAGTGATTTCCTCCTTAAATTGGAGACTCTAAACTTCTCTTCAAGTAAGTTTATTCTTTATAGCTTAGATGTAGACAGTTTATACACCTCCATTACACATGCCAGTGGTCTGGGAGCTGTAGAGTCAGTGCTGGCAAATGATTCTAAATTGAACAGACAGAAAGTTGACTTTTTGTTACAGTTACTTGATATGGTACTAAATTGCAATTATTTTCTTTTCTCCAACATAGGTGTGTCCGGTCCACGGCGTCATCCTTACTTGTGGGATATTCTCTTCCCCAACAGGAAATGGCAAAGAGCCCAGCAAAGCTGGTCACATGATCCCTCCTAGGCTCCGCCTACCCCAGTCATTCTCTTTGCCGTTGTACAGGCAACATCTCCACGGAGATGGCTTAGAGTTTTTTAGTGTTTAACTGTAGTTTTTATTATTCAATCAAGAGTTTGTTATTTTAAAATAGTGCTGGTATGTACTATTTACTCAGAAACAGAAAAGAGATGAAGATTTCTGTTTGTATGAGGAAAATGATTTTAGCAACCGTTACTAAAATCCATGGCTGTTCCACACAGGACTGTTGAGAGGAATTAACTTCAGTTGGGGGAACAGTGAGCAGTCTCTTGCTGCTTGAGGTATGACACATTCTAACAAGACGATGTAATGCTGGAAGCTGTCATTTTCCCTATGGGATCCGGTAAGCCATGTTTATTAAGATAGTAAATAAGGGCTTCACAAGGGCTTATTAAGACTGTAGACTTTTTCTGGGCTAAATCGATTCATTATTAACTCATATTTAGCCTTGAGGAATCATTTAATCTGGGTATTTTGATAAGATTATATCGGCAGGCACTGTTTTAGACACCTTATTCTTAGGGGCTTTCCCAAATCATAGGCAGAGCCTCATTTTCGCGCCGGTGTTGCGCACTTGTTTTTGAGAGGCATGACATGCAGTCGCATGTGTGAGGAGCTCTGATACATAGAAAAGACTTTCTGAAGGCGTCATTTGGTATCGTATTCCCCTTTGGGCTTGGTTGGGTCTCAGCAAAGCAGATACCAGGGACTGTAAAGGGGTTAAAGTTAAAAACGGCTCCGGTTCCGTTATTTTAAGGGTTAAAGCTTCCAAATTTGGTGTGCAATACTTTTAAGGCTTTAAGACACTGTGGTGAAATTTTGGTGAATTTTGAACAATTCCTTCATATTTTTTCGCAATTGCAGTAATAAAGTGTGTTCAGTTTAAAATTTAAAGTGACAGTAACGGTTTTATTTTAAAACGTTTTTTGTACTTTGTTATCAAGTTTATGCCTGTTTAACATGTCTGAACTACCAGATAGACTGTGTTCTGAATGTGGGGAAGCCAGAGTTCCTTCTCATTTAAATAAATGTGATTTATGTGACAATGACAATGATGCCCAAGATGATTCCTCAAGTGAGGGGAGTAAGCATGGTACTGCATCATTCCCTCCTTCGTCTACACGAGTCTTGCCCACTCAGGAGGCCCCTAGTACATCTAGCGCGCCAATACTCCTTACTATGCAACAATTAACGGCTGTAATGGATAATTCTGTCAAAAACATTTTAGCCAAAATGCACACTTATCAGCGTAAGCGCGACTGCTCTGTTTTAGATACTGAAGAGCATGACGACGCTGATAATAATGGTTCTGAAGGGCCCCTAAACCAGTCTGATGGGGCCAGGGAGGTTTTGTCTGAGGGAGAAATTACTGATTCAGGGAACATTTCTCAACAAGCTGAACCTGATGTGATTACGTTTAAATTTAAGTTGGAACATCTCCGCATTCTGCTTAAGGAGGTATTATCCACTCTGGATGATTGTGACAAGTTGGTCATCCCAGAGAAACTATGTAAAATGGACAAGTTCCTAGAGGTCCCGGGGCTCCCAGAAGCTTTTCCTATACCCAAGCGGGTGGCGGACATTGTAAATAAAGAATGGGAAAGGCCCGGTATTCCTTTCGTCCCTCCCCCCATATTTAAAAAATTGTTTCCTATGGTCGACCCCAGAAAGGACTTATGGCAGACAGTCCCCAAGGTCGAGGGAGCGGTTTCCACTTTAAACAAACGCACCACTATACCCATAGAAGATAGTTGTGCTTTCAAAGATCCTATGGATAAAAAATTAGAAGGTTTACTTAAAAAGATGTTTGTTCAGCAGGGTTACCTTCTACAACCAATTTCATGCATTGTCCCTGTCGCTACAGCCGCGTGTTTCTGGTTCGATGAGCTGGTAAAGGCGGTCGATAGTGATTCTCCTCCTTATGAGGAGATTATGGACAGAATCAATGCTCTCAAATTGGCTAATTCTTTCACCCTAGACGCCACTTTGCAATTGGCTAGGTTAGCGGCTAAGAATTCTGGGTTTGCTATTGTGGCGCGCAGAGTGCTTTGGTTGAAATCTTGGTCAGCTGATGCGTCTTCCAAGAACAAGCTACTTAACATTCCTTTCAAGGGGAAAACGCTGTTTGGCCCTGACTTGAAAGAGATTATCTCTGATATCACTGGGGGTAAGGGCCACGCCCTTCCTCAGGATCGGCCTTTCAAGGCCAAAAATAAACCTAATTTTCGTCCCTTTCGTAGAAACGGACCAGCCCAAAGTGCTACGTCCTCTAAGCAAGAGGGTAATACTTCTCAAGCCAAGCCTGCTTGGAGACCAATGCAAGGCTGGAACAAGGGAAAGCAGGCCAAGAAACCTGCCACTGCTACCAAGACAGCATGAAATGTTGGCCCCCGATCCGGGACCGGATCTGGTGGGGGGCAGACTCTCTCTCTTCACTCAGGCTTGGGCAAGAGATGTTCTGGATCCTTGGGCGCTAGAAATAGTCTCCCAAGGTTATCTTCTGGAATTCAAGGGGCTTCCCCCAAGGGGGAGGTTCCACAGGTCTCAGTTGTCTTCAGACCACATAAAAAGACAGGCATTCTTACGTTGTGTAGAAGACCTGTTAAAAATGGGAGTGATTCATCCTGTTCCATTAGGAGAACAAGGGATGGGGTTCTACTCCAATCTGTTCATAGTTCCCAAAAAAGAGGGAACGTTCAGACCAATCTTAGATCTCAAGATCTTAAACAAGTTTCTCAAGGTTCCATCGTTCAAAATGGAAACCATTCGAACAATTCTTCCTTCCATCCAGGAAGGTCAATTCATGACCACGGTGGATTTAAAGGATGCGTATCTACATATTCCTATCCACAAGGAACATCATCGGTTCCTAAGGTTCGCATTCCTGGACAAGCATTACCAGTTCGTGGCGCTTCCTTTCGGATTAGCCACCGCTCCAAGGATTTTCACAAAGGTACTAGGGTCCCTTCTAGCTGTGCTAAGACCAAGGGGCATTGCTGTAGTACCTTACTTGGACGACATTCTGATTCAAGCGTCGTCCCTTCCTCAAGCAAAGGCTCACACGGACATCGTCCTGGCCTTTCTCAGATCTCATGGATGGAAAGTGAACGTGGAAAAGAGTTCTCTATCTCCGTCAACAAGGGTTCCCTTCTTGGGAACAATAATAGACTCCTTAGAAATGAGGATTTTTCTGACAGAGGCCAGAAAAACAAAACTTCTAGACTCTTGTCGGATACTTCATTCCGTTCCTCTTCCTTCCATAGCGCAGTGCATGGAAGTGATAGGTTTGATGGTAGCGGCAATGGACATAGTTCCTTTTGCGCGCATTCATCTAAGACCATTACAACTGTGCATGCTCAGTCAGTGGAATGGGGACTATACAAACTTGTCTCCGAGGATACAAGTAAATCAGAGGACCAGAGACTCACTCCGTTGGTGGCTGTCCCTGGACAACCTGTCACAAGGGATGACCTTCCGCAGACCAGAGTGGGTCATTGTCACGACCGACGCCAGTCTGATGGGCTGGGGCGCGGTCTGGGGATCCCTGAAAGCTCAGGGTCTTTGGTCTCGGGAAGAATCTCTTCTACCGATAAATATTCTGGAACTGAGAGCGATATTCAATGCTCTCAAGGCTTGGCCTCAGCTAGCGAGGGCCAAGTTCATACGGTTTCAATCAGACAACATGACAACTGTTGCGTACATCAACCATCAGGGGGGAACAAGGAGTTCCCTGGCGATGGAAGAAGTGACCAAAATCATTCTATGGGCGGAGTCTCACTCCTGCCACCTGTCTGCTATCCACATCCCAGGAGTGGAAAATTGGGAAGCGGATTTTCTGAGTCGTCAGACATTGCATCCGGGGGAGTGGGAACTCCATCCGGAAATCTTTGCCCAAGTCACTCAACTGTGGGGCATTCCAGACATGGATCTGATGGCCTCTCGTCAGAACTTCAAAGTTCCTTGCTACGGGTCCAGATCCAGGGATCCCAAGGCGGCTCTAGTGGATGCACTAGTAGCACCTTGGACCTTCAAACTAGCTTATGTATTCCCGCCGTTTCCTCTCATCCCCAGGCTGGTAGCCAGGATCAATCAGGAAAGGGCGTCGGTGATCTTGATAGCTCCTGCGTGGCCACGCAGGACTTGGTATGCAGATCTGGTGAATATGTCATCGGCTCCACCATGGAAGCTACCTTTGAGACGAGACCTTCTTGTTCAAGGTCCGTTCGAACATCCGAATCTGGTCTCACTCCACCTGACTGCTTGGAGATTGAACGCTTGATCTTATCGAAGCGAGGGTTCTCAGATTCTGTTATCGATACTCTTGTTCAGGCCAGAAAGCCTGTAACTAGAAAGATTTACCACAAAATTTGGAAAAAATATATCTGTTGGTGTGAATCTAAAGGATTCCCTTGGGACAAGGTTAAGATTCCTAAGATTCTATCCTTCCTTCAAGAAGGATTGGAAAAAGGATTATCTGCAAGTTCCCTGAAGGGACAGATTTCTGCCTTGTCTGTGTTACTTCACAAAAAGCTGGCAGCTGTGCCAGATGTTCAAGCCTTTGTTCAGGCTCTGGTTAGAATCAAGCCTGTTTACAAACCTTTGACTCCTCCTTGGAGTCTCAACTTAGTTCTTTCAGTTCTTCAGGGGGTTCCGTTTGAACCCTTACATTCCGTTGATATTAAGTTATTATCTTGGAAAGTTTTGTTTTTGGTTGCAATTTCTTCTGCTAGAAGAGTTTCAGAATTATCTGCTCTGCAGTGTTCTCCTCCTTATCTGGTGTTCCATGCAGATAAGGTGGTTTTACGTACTAAACCTGGTTTTCTTCCAAAAGTTGTTTCTAACAAAAACATTAACCAGGAGATTATCGTACCTTCTCTGTGTCCGAAACCAGTTTCGAAGAAAGAACGTTTGTTGCACAATTTGGATGTTGTTCGCGCTCTAAAATTCTATTTAGATGCTACAAAGGATTTTAGACAAACATCTTCCTTGTTTGTTGTTTATTCCGGTAAAAGGAGAGGTCAAAAAGCAACTTCTACCTCTCTCTCTTTTTGGATTAAAAGCATCATCAGATTGGCTTACGAGACTGCCGGTCGGCAGCCTCCCGAAAGAATCACAGCTCATTCCACTAGGGCTGTGGCTTCCACATGGGCCTTCAAGAACGAGGCTTCTGTTGATCAGATATGTAGGGCAGCGACTTGGTCTTCACTGCACACTTTTACCAAATTTTACAAGTTTGATACTTTTGCTTCTTCTGAGGCTATTTTTGGGAGAAAGGTTTTGCAAGCCGTGGTGCCTTCCATCTAGGTGACCTGATTTGCTCCCTCCCATCATCCGTGTCCTAAAGCTTTGGTATTGGTTCCCACAAGTAAGGATGACGCCGTGGACCGGACACACCTATGTTGGAGAAAACAGAATTTATGTTTACCTGATAAATTGCTTTCTCCAACGGTGTGTCCGGTCCACGGCCCGCCCTGGTTTTTTAATCAGGTCTGATAATTTATTTTCTTTAACTACAGTCACCACGGTATCATATGGTTTCTCCTATGCAAATATTCCTCCTTAACGTCGGTCGAATGACTGGGGTAGGCGGAGCCTAGGAGGGATCATGTGACCAGCTTTGCTGGGCTCTTTGCCATTTCCTGTTGGGGAAGAGAATATCCCACAAGTAAGGATGACGCCGTGGACCGGACACACCGTTGGAGAAAGCAATTTATCAGGTAAACATAAATTCTGTTTTTGAAGACAACTTTTATATGCAGATTCAAGGTACAGCCATGGGTTCCAACGTCGCCCCAAACTACGCCAACATTTTTATGAATGTATTCGAAGAAAAATTTGTTTTTTGTAATAATTGGTTTACTCTATGTGGCGCCACCTGGTGGCGCTACATAGATGATATCTTTGGGGTATGGCTGGGCGACGTTGGAACCCTAATGGCATTTGTGGCAGATTTGAATTCTGCCAGCAATCATATCAAATTTAAATTAACATGGAATGAGGAAACTATTGAATTTTTAGACACCAGAGTGATTAAGGATGGCTGCACTTTAAAAACTGATCTATTTAGGAAAAGTACTGACCGTAACAGTTTGTTACATTATGATAGTGCACATTCTCCATCCTTAATAAATTCTCTTCCTAAAAGCCAACTATTAAGAGTCAGACGTATTGTTTCTGACCCTAATATAGTAGAGGCTAGATTGGGAGATATGGGTCAAAGGTTTATTGAGCGAGGCTACCCACCAACTCTAATTAAAAAGGAAATTAGATCTGTTTTGTCTACTCCTAGAGAAAGTTTGTTACAAACTATAAATAAGAGAAAGGAGACTGACAAAGATAGTAGATTAGCCTTTGTCTCAGAATTTTCAAGTCTCAGTCCGGCAATACAAAAAATAGTAAGGAAACATTGGAATATATTGAGTGAATGTAACCCTAACATTCTAGAATTCCAGAAACCACCTATGCCGGCATACAAACGCAGCAAAAATCTCCATGATCATTTAATTAAGGCAGATATAGGATCTAGAAAAACTATAAACCAGAGATATATAACTACCAACAGATGTGGTTCATATGCATGCCTAAATTGTTCATGTTGTGGAAATTTAATTAAAGGTCCGGTATTCTACCACCCATGTAATGGTAAAAAATATTACATTAGGGGTTACTATACCTGTAACACTGATTACGTAATTTATCTAATTAAATGTCCCTGTGGGTGGAGCTATATTGGAGAGACAACTAGGTGCATACGTGATAGAATCATAGAACATAAAAGTTCCATAAGAACTAAAAATGTTAAAGCTCCAGTCGCAGAACATTTTTTAGATAAAAAACATGCCATAAATCAACTTCGTTTTCAGATCATTGATCATGTCCCCAAATTACGTAGAGGTGGGGACAGAGAGAAAATGCTTAAACAGCGTGAAGCATTCTGGATTCATGAATTGGGTACCATGTATCCCAATGGTATGAATAAGGACTGGGATCTATCAGTGTTTCTATAGGGAAATTATCTCTGTGTTTGAATTCTAGAATTTTTTCCAAAAAACCCCTGTTAATCTATTCAGAATTCAATATTATACTATAAATTTTATTTTGTATTGTAGTAAATATCTAGGGAACCATTTCTGAGTAAGTTTTGTACACTGCACTTTAAATTTTGTACATTTTTTCTTAAATTCAATTGTCAATATCTGAATAACATTATTGAAATGATAATTATGGAGTATCCTTTGTACATTATTTATATGTGTTATATGATAAATATATTTAGTATATAAGAGGTTAATTCTTACCTGTGTTTTTAGCGCCACCTGGTGGTAGATTGCTATATAAGGTGTTCTAGTTTATTGTACACATTAGCTTGACAAAGAGACAGAAGTCTCGAAACGTTGCTGTTTGTCCTGCTGTCTCACGAATAAATATCCATGCTGTCACTACTCTCTGTTTTTTTAAAAAAAAATTATCACTAGAGGAATCTGACGAGGGGGAAGTTATGCCGACTAACTCTCCCCACGTGTCAGATCCTTTGACTCCTGCTCAAGGGACTCACGGTCAAATGGCGCCAAGTACATCTAGGGCGCCCATAGCGTTTACTTTACAAGACATGGCGGCAGTCATGGATAATACACTGTCAGCGGTATTAGCCAGACTACCTGAATTTAGAGGAAAGCGAGATAGCTCTGGAGTTAGAAGAAATACAGAGCATACTGATGCTTTAAGAGCTATGTCTGATACTCCCTCACAATATGCAGAAGCTGAGGAAGGAGAGCTTCTTTCTGTGGGTGATGTTTCTGACTCAGGGAAGATGATACAACCTGATTCTGATATGTTTACATTTAAATTTAAGCTTGAGAACCTCCGCGTATTGCTCAGGGAGGTTTTAGCTGCTCTGAATGACTGTGATACAATTGCAGTGCCAGAGAAATTGTGTAGATTGGATAAATACTATGCAGTGCCGGTGTGCACTGATGTTTTTCCAATGCCTAAAAGGTTTACAGAAATTATTACTAAGGAATGGGATAGACCAGGTGTGCCGTTCTCTCCCCCTCCTATTTTTAGGAAAATGTTTACAATAGATGCCACCACACGGGACTTATGGCAGACAGTCCCTAAGGTGGAGGGAGCAGTTTCTACCCTAGCAAAGCGTACTACTATCCCTGTCGAGGACAGTTGTGCTTTCTCAGATCCAATGGATAAAAAGTTAGAGGGTTACCTTAAGAAAATGTTTATTCAACAAGGTTTTATCCTACAGCCCCTTGCATGCATTGCTCCTGTCACTGCTGCTGCGGCTTTCTGGTTTGAGTCTCTGGAAGAGGCTTTACAGGTAGCGACTCCATTGGATGACATACTTGAGAAGCTTAGAGCACTTAAGCTAGCCAATTCTTTTTTTTCTGATGCCATTGTTCGTTTAACTAAACTAACGGCTAAGAATTCTGGTTTTGCTATCCAGGCGCGCAGGGCGCTATGGCTTAAATCATGGTCAGCTGACGTCACTTCAAAGTCTAAGCTGCTTAACATTCCCTTCAAGGGGCAGACCCTATTCGGGCCTGGTTTGAAGGAGATCATTGCTGATATCACTGGAGGAAAAGGTCATGCCCTTCCTCAGGATAGGTCCAAATCAAGGGCCAAACAGTCTAATTTTCGTACCTTTCAAAACTTCAAGGCGAGTGCGGCATCAACTTCCTCTAATGCAAAACAAGAGGGAACTTTTGCTCAGTCCAAGTCGGTCTGGAGACCTAACCAGACCTGGAACAAAGGTAAGCAGGCCAAAAAGCCTGCTGCTGCCTCTAAGACAGCATGAAGGAATGGCCCCCTATCTGGTAACGGCAGCTCCAGCTGAAGGAAAATTTATACCAGGAACACCGGCTAGAGGACTCACAAGCAGAGAATTCCAGTGCTGACTGTCTCCGTTGTGGACCTGTTATACAGCTAGCTGGTTTGCTGTAAAAACACCAGCCTGTCCCCGCTGGCACACCAGAGTGCCGCTCCTTTTGTGAGTACCCTTAATCTGCTGCTGTTTGGTTTTCCTTGTTTATATTGACCTACACATGTGGCGCCTCTGTTTTTGTTTTTATCTTACCACTACAGAAGTACATCATCCTTTGGGGTGACCACAGAGAGCAGCCTATCAAGTTTTGGGACGTGGAAGACACACATTGGACTATTTCTGGCTAGCCCATTACTTTTTATAGGTCTTTAACATACCTATTGGTGTTTTTTTATTGTTTTTTATCTACTGTATATATAGGGAACTGTACCAACCCCCCCTTTTTTTATATATCTATATATACATATTTATAAATCCACATACATTTTGCTCACTAGCGCCTCCTATAGAAGCACAGTGTCCTGCACTCACTGTTTCTTCTTTATATTATAAGTATCCCTCATTGTGCGGCAGATATTAAGCAGAGTTATCTACACCAGCCTGAAAAGATTGCAATTAAACGGAACCTCATTACATCCACATGGGACTCGAGGGCTCATCAAAACAAAGTTGAAGAAGGTGTCGCTACGCAGCAGAAAAATCTTCAAGCAGAATCCTTCCTTGCAGACCCTCAGGATGGTGCGGCCGGTCTCCTGATCTATTGTGACAATATTTTAATAGCAAGGAGCCTTGATAGTCGGTCTCTAGCTGCACAGCAGGAATGGGGAAATCTCCAAAATGTTGATGTTAACTTTGGGACCCTAAGAGCATGTGTTCACTGGGGATCATTTATTTATGAGGATATCAGCTGTCTGAACCCGCTCATTCAGATGGGACCCCTATTGCAATGGATTCAGACATTCTCCTGGTGCTATGAGGCACAAGCAATGACCCAATTCTCCACTACCGGAGTGGGTTAATAGAATTAACTATTAGACTTGCCTCAGTTATATTGTTAACCTAGTAAACTTTATATTTGTAACATTGAGTTTCTTGGTTCCAGCCCTTATTTCTATTTAAATTTCTACAACTTCATCTATGTATAGATAAGTATATAATATCCTGTTTTGTTAAATGTATGGCTTTTGTATTGTGTATCCTGTGGCATATTATTTTTCCTCTTTACCTTAAAACACATAAGCAGCGCCTTTTTTTTTTTTTTTTTCATAAGGCTGCTATGACCTAATTTAAGATATTCTTCTCATGTAACAGATAGTACCTGAAGCTACCCCTTCTAGCAGCATGATCTATTTAGGTATGTACTTTCCATAACATTGTCACTGTCTCTACAGTAGGAACTTGTTCTAGCAGTGAACTTTACTAGTTCTATCTCATATAAACTAAGCTCATTTGAAAATATTTAATCCTATATGTACCCAAAGCCTCATTGATTCCCACTGGTTGTGCTTTATTATTATTCTTGATATGCTATGCTAAAAATCACTATGAGGCGCAAGTAATGCACCAACTCTTCATAACGGAAGTGGGCTCAAAGAATCTCTTACCGGACCCATCTCTGATATATTGTTAACCTGGCGCATTGTATATTAGTAATGGTGAGTTTCTTTGCTCCAGCCCTTATTTCTATCTACACATACATGACTCCATCTATGTAAAGACCAGTATATAATGACTTGTATTGCTAATTGTGTGACTTTTGTGTATTTGGCGGATCCCTATCTACTCTTGCAGCTACAAAGTACCTCAACGGCTCTTCCCTCCAGCTCCCCATATTATCACTCAGACTTAATTTTGGGCATTTTTTTTTTTTTTTTTTTTAAATGATATAATTGGAAGCATCGCCTAAAACAACATGATATATTGAGTAGTTACCTACCATAAAGTTGTCAATGTCATTACAGCGTGAGCCTACTTTAGTAGAACCCAGGGTAATTTGCAGGTTCCCTCACATGTGAACTATTAACTACACTATAAATCCTACTACTGAGACATATTAAGCTTTACTAAGAAACCCATTCTACCCGTTTTTAGTATATCTGCCAGCTATAATCATCAGGCCCAAGCTTCATTGCCAATTGTGCAAAGTACATCCTTATTACTCAGTTTATACATTATAAACATACACATTTAAAAGGCAATTACAACCCAAGCCTCCCTGTTAGAGGCCGAGACAGGCAACGTGTCTGTACCAATTTAGATTCTTGATCTTAGCTTTGTGATTGCCTTAACATCCCTCTTGCTTTATCTTGTGGCATTTTAAGGGAGGTCTAATAATTGAGTAGAATTAATATGTGTTCTCTGAACTATCTATAGTGTTATCATACCCAAACTACTTTCATATGCTAACATTGTTATTTGCTATCGCTATACGTATGTTACATAAGTTATTATAACCTTCATTTGCCACAGGGTTCACCACATGTCTGTTGTATATGTCTAGTGCTGATCTATATTATACCATATTTAGCATGCCATGTATTTTCTTTAGGGTTGGTATCTGCTGTACAATGTTTCATAATTAGAAGCTCTTAGGTTTATTTAGAGGAACTCCACCTGCTGCGGCCTTAACCTTTTCTATTATAGCCTTCTGGTAAATTGTTCAGGCCAATTAAATACTGCATCGGCTACTATAATTATCAATTTTTATGATAACATCTATATACTACTCCAATATATAGGTATAGCGTGTATGTAGTAACTAGTTTTATATGGTACCCTCTAGGTTACAAGTACGGATTGTATATAGCAACTTGTCTAATGCAGTGTCTCTAGTGTATTGGTACAGTTTGTATATAGTAACAAGCCTATCACAGTGTAGGTGTAACCTAGCTCACTGAATCATTTGCCCCAACATTCCCTCTACCTACAACAGCATGATATATAACCTCACTTTTGGATATTGTAGACGCTTCTGGGCCGTGTTCACTGGGAAGGCACGGCCCAGCATAATAGTTGATTTAATGAGCTTGGTCTGAGACATGTATATAATACCTAATGGCATGCATGGTGACAGAGAAATTGGTCTGTTTGTTTCTAGACGAAACATACACTACTTAGATGTTACTAAATAATATCGTTATAATTCTGTTTAATAGAGTACTTACAAGCCCTAAATCTTTAGTATATTTACCAATTTCACATGCTACCTGGCTCCGCCCTCCTTCTCCCCCCCCTTTCCCCCTCCTATTTTATATTGAGCGGCTCTCGCCCGCTGCATCCCCCTTCCCCATAAAACTATAGAGCCATCCCCTCCCTAGCCCTATTCTTATATATTTAATCTTTCTTTTATTTAGCTGGGAGAGGTTCATTTTTGCTTTTGTTACTGTTAAGATACTCTATGATAAAACTGAAGTCCCTTTATATGATAACCCACATTTTATAGTTACACCTGAAATATTTGAATATATTACTTTGCTAATAGTACTATGTATACATCTATTTGTAAATGCTTTGGGTATACCTTTTATATATTGTATTTGACCACGACTTCAATAAAAAATTGTTTCAAAAAAAAAAAAAAAAAGCTTCCCCTCCAAAAGGGAGATTTCACCTTTCACAATTATCTGCAAACCAGATAAAGAGAGAGGCATTCTTACACTGTGTACAAGACCTCCTAGTTATGGGAGTGATCCATCCAGTTCCAAGGGAGGAACAGGGACAGGGATTTTACTCAAATCTGTTTGTGGTTCCCAAAAAAGAGGGAACCTTCAGACCAATTTTAGATCTCAAGATCTTAAACAAATTCCTCAGAGTACCATCATTCAAGATGGAGACTATTCTTACCATCCTACCTATGATCCAGGAGGGTCAATATATGACTACAGTGGATTTGAAGGATGCTTATCTTCACATTCCGATACACAAAGATCATCATCGGTTTCTCAGGTTTGCCTTCCTAGACAGGCATTACCAGTTTGTAGCTCTTCCCTTTGGATTAGCTACAGCCCCAAGAATTTTTACGAAGGTTCTGGGGTCGCTTCTGGCGGTCCTAAGACCAAGGGGCATAGCAGTGGCCCCTTATTTAGACGACGGCGTCAAACTTCCAAATTGCCAAGTCTCATGCGGACATAGTTCTGGCATTTCTGAGGTCGCATGGGTGGAAAGTGAACGAGGAAAAGAGTTCTCTATCCCCCTCACAGGAGTTTCCTTCCTAGGGACTCTGATAGATTCTGTAGAATCGAAGATTTACCTGACGGAGACCAGGTTATCAAAACTTCTAAATTCCTGCCGTGTTCTTTATTCCATTCCTCGCCCTTCGGTGGCTCAGTGCATGGAAGTAATCGGCTTAATGGTAGCAGCAATGGACATAGTGCCGTTTGCACGCCTACATCTCAGACCGCTGCAACTCTGCATGCTCAGTCAGTGGAATGGGGATTACACAGATTTGTCCCCTCTACTAAATCTGGACCAAGAGACCAGGGATTCTCTTCTCTGGTGGCTATCTCGGGTCAATCTGTCCAAAGGTATGACCTTTCGCAGGCCAGATTGGACAATTGTAATGACAGATGCCAGCCTTCTAGGCTGGGGGGCAATCTGGAACTGTCTGAAGGCTCAGGGATCGTGGACTCAGGAGGAGACACTCCTTCCAATAAACATTCTGGAACTGAGAGCGATATTCAATGCTCTTCAGGCTTGGCCTCAGCTAGCGACAATGAGGTTCATCAGATTTCAGTCGGACAACATCACGACTGTGGCTTACATCAACCATCAAGGGGGAACAAGGAGTTCCCTGGTGATGTTAGAAGTCTCAAAAATAATTTTCTGGGCAGAGATTCACTCTTGCCACCTATCAGCTATCCATATCCCAGGTGTAGAGAACTGGGAGGCGGATTTTCTAAGTCGTCAGACTTTTCATCCGGGGGAGTGGGAACTCCACCCGGAGGTGTTTGCACAATTGATTCATCGTTGGGGCAAACCAGAACTGGATCTCATGGCGTCTCGCCAGAACGCCAAGCTTCCTTGTTACGGATCCAGGTCCAGGGATCCCAAGGCGACGCTGATAGATGCTCTAGCAGTGCCTTGGTCCTTCAACCAGGCTTATGTGTTTCCACCGTTTCCTCTGCTCCCTCGTCTGATTGCCAAAATCAAGCAGGAGAGAGCATCGGTGATCTTGTTAGCGCCTGCGTGGCCACGCAGGACTTGGTATGCAGATCTGGTGGACATGTCATCCTTTCCACCATGGACTCTGCCTCTGAGACAGGACCTTCTACTTCAGGGTCCGTTCAACCATCCAAATCTAATTTCTCCGAGACTGCCTGCCTGGAGATTGAACGCTTGATTTTATCAAAGTGTGGCTTCTCCGAGTCAGTCATTGATACCCTAATTCAGGCACGAAAGCCTGTCACCAGGAAAATCTATCATAAGATATGGCGTAAATATCTTTATTGGTGTGAATCCAAGGGTTACTCATGGAGTAAAGTCAGGATTCCCAGGATATTATCTTTTCTCCAAGAAGGATTGGAAAAAGGATTGTCAGCTAGTTCTTTAAAGGGACAGATTTCTGCTCTGTCTATTCTTTTGCACAAGCGTCTGGTGGATGTTCCAGATGTTCAGGCTTTTTGTCAGGCTTTAGTTAGAATCAAGCCTGTGTTTAAACCAGTTGCTCCGCCATGGAGTTTAAATTTGGTTCTTAAAGTTCTTCAAGGGGTTCCGTTTGAACCTCTTCATTCCATAGATATTAAGCTTTTATCTTGGAAAGTTCTTTTTTTGGTAGCTATTTCCTCGGCTCGTAGAGTTTCCGAGTTATCTGCCTTACAATGTGATTCTCCTTATCTGATCTTCCATGCAGATAAGGTAGTTCTGCGCACCAAACCTGGGTTTTTACCTAAGGTGGTATCTAATAAGAATATCAATCAGGAGATTGTTGTTCCATCATTGTGTCCTAACCCTTCTTCAAAGAAGGAACGTCTATTACACAATTTTGACGTGGTTCGTGCTTTAAAGTATTATTTACAAGCTACTAAAGATTTTCGTCAAACATCTGCATTGTTTGTTGTCTACTCTGGACAGAGGAAAGGCCAAAAGGCTACGGCAACTTCTCTTTCGCTTTGGCTAAGAAGTATAATACGCTTAGCTTATGAGACTGCTGGCCAGCAGCCTCCTGAAAGGATTACAGCTCATTCTACTAGAGCTGTGGCTTCCACATGGGCCTTTAAAAATGAGGCTTCTGTTGAACAGATTTGCAAGGCGGCGACTTGGTCTTCGCTTCATACTTTTTCAAAATTCTACAAATTTGATACTTTTGCTTCTTCGGAGGCTATTTTTGGGAGAAAGGTTTTACAGGCAGTGGTACCTTCTGTTTAAGTACCTGCCTTGTCCCTCCCTTCATCCGTGTATTTTAGCTTTGGTATTGGTATCCCACAAGTAATGGATGATCCGTGGATTGGATACACCTTACAAGAGAAAACATAATTTATGCTTACCTGATAAATTTATTTCTCTTGTGGTGTATCCAGTCCACGGCCCGCCCTGTCATTTTAAGGCAGGCATTTTTTAACTTTAAACTACAGTCACCACTGCACCCTATGGTTTCTCCTTTCTCTGCTTGTTTTTTGGATATGGCAGTTAGGGGAGGAGCTATATAGACAGCTTTGCTGTGGGTGATCCTCTTGCAACTTCCTGTTGGGAATGAGAATATCCCACAAGTAATGGATGATCCGTGGACTGGATACACCACAAGAGAAATAAATTTATCAGGTAAGCATAAATTATGTTTTTTGACAACCTCTGTTTGTATCTCTGTTTCTTTAAGCAGGGATTTGACTGTGCATACCATTAGATCATATGAACATTTGTTAATGATGGCCTCAAATTTTTCACAGTATTCCTTATTTTCTCTGAGCAATGTTGGACAAGTGCTCATCCTTAGGCCCCATGGAGTTCTTTTGACCCTATAGTACTCCGCTAGGGTAGTCGCATGCAAGTCCCATTTCATTAATTTTACCTTCAATGTCTCATAATCCTTAGCAATGGTAGTTGAGTGAGCTGTTCTCAGAAAATCACGGGAACCTTTAGTGAGTGCTGTAATGCAAGCTGCATCTATATCACTGTATACAAACATTTTGCTGCCATCTGTCATAACAGTTTTATCCTTATCCAGTTGCATGTTTTTTACTCAGTGTGCACGTTTCCTGCAGTTATCAAGATACAGAAGATCAGTTCATTGGGATATTCTCAGTAGTGGTGAAATCCCGAATGAACTGATCTTCTATATATATATATATATATATATATATATATATATATATATATATATATATATATGTCAGTATATGGCAGGGTTATAATACAATATATTTAATAATTATTCTTTAAACAAACCCCCAATAAAAATACATATACAAAACAATAAAATTAATATAAATTCCTAAATTATTTATATTAGTTAAATTTATAGACACATTGAATTATATTTATAGAAAACTATATATGAATCAAACCATACAATGTTTAAACTGTTACAATATTCTTTACAAAACAAACCAAATTGTAACTTTATAATTAACCTTATTCACAATTGAATTGCATTAAAATACCACAATGAGATACCAAGATATGAGCCACTAACATTCAGACAGTACAATCAGCTACTCAGCCACAATTTATCACATATATTTATATATTTGCAAAGATAAATTACTTAGCATTAATGACAAGTTTTAAACTACACAGGATTATGAATGCAAGCTAAAATACAAAGTGCTCTCTTAAATCTACTAACTGCAATTTGACTGTAGCAATAATGAATATATTTGCTTTAAAATATTAAATTATATACTTTACAAGTATATATACAAACTATACAATTTCTTATACTTTACCAGGTCACCAGTTTGAGAATTCAGTTAATATCCAAATATGTCTATCATCATATGTCTTAGAGGAATTATGCACATTTGTAAGAGAATTTATCTTGATGGTCTCAAAGAGTGTCCCAACATATTTTTCTTACAGAAAACTGTGTTCGCACACTGGTCTCTCTTATAAGCAAAATGGAAGCAAGCAGGATTGCAACAGTTACCAACCAAAAATTTTCCACCAAGATCTCTCTTTGTGCAATGAGCTTTTTGTCTGAGACAAGACTGCTCTTCATCTCTTAATCATTCGATAGATTTGGGTATGCACTTTTCTCTGATTGGCTACTGGGAAATTTAATTTTCATCAGCCAAATGCCCTTTGGCTGTAATACCGGATTTAGGCCATCTGGGTCAGCAGACAGAGACAACAGTTTCATTCAAATATTGCTACAGTTAAATTATCCAATCATATAAAATGTCTATCAAATACACTATTTCTTTATATTAATAAACCTGTCTGGTCATATTTTAATATAAATGGATTATATTTTGTCATTTTTCCTGATTATTTTAATATGAAACATCAGTATTATTTCTAACATCATATTATTATTATTTTAAAATCCATTTAAAATGTCATTTGATTATTTCCTTATATTCATATAAAAACACAGCATATTACACACACAGTACACCTCTTTCTGATTGCGTAAAACATATTACACGATTTATAGGATGACCACATGTGTATTTGTTAAATGCCTGAAAAAATAAATAAAATAAAAAGAATAGGTTACTAACATTGGACATTTTATATTGACTGTATTGCTATTTATTAACGCAGCATATGTATCCCAATGTGTCCATTAGATGTCTGGAAAACAGAAAAAAAAATATAAATATGTTACATATTTTAAAGTTGGACTATTACAATTGACATTCAATTCTCTACAATCTGAATTGCATTATAGACACTTAATACAGTCTAAGGCATATATTTAATGTTTGAAATTTAAACATAAGTTTTGATTCAAAAATGACTTCAGATGTCCTATGTGTATTTAGATCTCAGCAGGGATAGTGTATCACGTGGATGGTAAAAACTACAATTCTTTGAGCATGTTTGTATATTTAACTATTCCCACCAAGCACAGACAGACCACCTATTCCACACAGGGGGCCTGTGAGTTCATTATCCATCTTGGGCAGGAAGCCCATATATGGGCATACACTTCTGAGGCTCCATCATGCTAATATTTACTTTGAAGTAACTGTCTGATCTAAGATTTGCAATACACAACCATATAGATGACCATCTTTTTGATGTAATTTGTCTTTCTTTGAAACGGCTGCCTGAACTTAACTAGACCAATTGTCTTCCCTTTGTTCTCACGTGGATGCATTGCAATTTTGCATATTGAGTGGGGGAGGATTGAATTGTGGTCAGTCAGGCATCTAATGTCTTACAAATAAATGAATCATTTGGTGTAGACAGCCATATATATTAAATTATATATATATATATATATATATGTATATATACATTTAAAAAAACATTCAGATACCCTGACATATATCCCCCTTCCAATTTTAAATAGATGTAGGACACATGTATTTGAATTGGCTTAAAGTCAGTGGTACTTGGTGAATTGACCGTATGCATTATAGACAGTCTTCTATGAAGAGAGTTCGTCATTGTTATACCCAGATTTTGTATTCTATGGGAGAGGCAAATTAGTGTTTCAGAAGTTTTTAATTTCTGACCTCTCTTTACCTGTAAAGATAAAAGGAATTTATCAGCCCTAGCAGGGATTATAACATTGTTAGACACCTGCATATTCACAGCTTATGGCATTTGCTGGTTTGATTTCAGGGCTGCATTTTCATCCTGAAATACTTCAGGGTCCCCCTTTAACCTGCTCCAGAGGCAAGAGTTAATCAAATCTATTTGTATGGCATATCTATGTAAGAGATCATTGCCAATGTATATTTGATTATGGGGAGTATTTAAAACTAAAAACAGGTGCTTTGCTGATTTTTTACCTATGGAGAGAGATAATAAGCATTTAGCTGTGACATTATAGCTTTCAGACCTGTCATCCAGGCCGTGGACACAGTGGTCTTGGGGAGGAAGATATTTAATCACTTTAGTTTCAGCTATTTGTGCTAATAAGTCTTCGCTTACATAGCTAGCTTCCTGTTTAAGTTCAATTTAGCATACTTGGTTTTCCCAAGGTCATGCACTTGCATAGGGATAAATTGATCATCCTTAACTCTCTCAATTCCTGCGAGGTATTGAGTATGGCCTCCCCCTTGTGGGATTTTATGATCCCCCTTGTGGAGAGATATGGTTAATACATCGCCGTCTAAGGAAATATTCTCTATCTTTCCAGGCGAAATTTTAAAAGTATTACCATCAGAACCACTTAAAGGAGTCTGATCATCTATTTGTAAGATAGTGATTTCAGGTACAGAGTTATTCCTGAAATGAATCTCCATAGCATCTGACTTTGCGTGACAGTTATGTCGGGTGCGAGATATATCGGATCGCTCATAATTAATAGGCCTTTTTACTTGTGACCAAATTACATTATTTATGCAATCAATTATGGTGCTTAATCACTTCAGGAGATCACTACCAATAATTAAACGATCAGTTGGCAGATCCACTATAATGACAGGGTGTCTTAGTTTAAATTTTAACCATGCCGCACCGTAGACTTTTAGAGAGTCACCCCCAACACCTATTAGAGAACCATCAAATCCTTTTATTTTAGGTTTGTGGGGTGTTAGCTCATTTAGCTGTGAGTAGTACCTGTGGGATAAAATAGTTGCCTGAGTCGCTTAGTGTTACCTGAATCTGCCACGTTACCTGATGCAGGAGAATTTTCATGCTCACCATTCATGTCCTCTATAATAGGGCTGATTGGGTTCTTGTGTTCTGCATCTGTGGAAATAAGGTTAAGAGAATTCTGCAAAGTAAGAGATTGGTTAGAGCTTTCAGGCTGAGGTTGCTCATCATCACAGCTAAATCATCAGTTTCCGGTCTGTAGGGAGAGAATATGATTAGTACCATTATTGACATTTATCATTTTATTTGGTATATCTCTCCCCTCTCTTTCAGGTGATATTGCAGTATTTATGACTGTGCCTGTGGCCCACTGCTGACCCTAAAAAAGGATTGTTAGGTTGCTGAGCCTTAAAAGCTTGACTCATATTAGTAAATAGTGTACATAATTGACTAACTTGTGTGCTGAGTTGGCCCACTTGAATGGACAAGCTATCTTTACCCATGGACCGATTTTTTATGTCCCAGGGTATTGATTCCTGGATCCTTGGGATCCCTCAGGATCATAGCTATTGTTCCTATTTTGATGTGGTTGTCTTTGGGGTTCAACTTGTTCAGCGTTCATATTTTGGGGATCACTATTTACTTGGGGTGTCTGGTTACCCTGAGAATATTTTTGCCACTTTTGGTATTTATTTTTACGGGGATACCAATTATTTTGTGGGCGTTCATCTCTTTGGGAATAATTATTTACCTGGGTATGCCCCCCATCTTGAGCATAAGCTCTCTGCGCCTCAGCTCATGTTAGGGAAGGGGCAGAGTTAAAAATTTGTGGGGATGGCCTGTTTTCTCGGGCCACCTCTGCATAGGTTTTCTTTTTAGACTCCAAATTGAGGGGGCTAGGTGACACCCTAGTTTCTGCATCAATTTTGGGACTGGGTTTTGGTTCCCTTTTAAGCCCCTGTTCACTGGACAGCTGAATAGAGTATAACTTTGTACTCTCTTTGATCAGCCAGTATAATGAGCAGTGCTCATCAAAATCTCTAGCTAAATTAAGTTTGATGGGTGCGGGCAGTGCTTCGAAAAATAAATTCACAAATTCTGAGCATTCAAATATGGGATAATCTTCAGCCATACTGTACACACTTTTCAGTACAGAAAGGAATTCTATATGGCCTTGATTTGCACTACATTTTAAACTGAATACAGCTATTTTCGCTGCAGTTTTAGTGCGATATTGCCCGAATTCTTTTCTGCACTGTCGTTTTGTCTCATTCCAGGAATGAATATTAATATTCTTTAGTGAAGCGAAGAATTTGTGATATTTACCTTCAAATACCCAGGGCAGAAATTCAATTTTTGACTGCTCACTTGTAACATTCATAATGGATAAAGCATTTTCATAAGTCGCTAAGTGGTCAATTATAGAAATGGTTCCTTTATTGGAGAACTTAGGTACTGCATGACTTAAAAATTTACGGCTAGATTACGAGTTTTGCGTTATGAGCGGCTCTGTGCTAACTTGCAAGTTATTGTCACCGCTCACCCCCCTATAGCGTTTCTATTACAGGTTTGCAAAAAAAACGGCGTTAGCAGGCAATATTGCAGCGTTGAGCAAAATTGAGCTCCATACCGCACTCCAATACCAGCACTGCTTTGAGCTGGATTTACGTGCTCGTGCACGATTTCCCCATAGTCATCAATGGGGAGAGCGGCTGAAAAAAAGTCTAACACCTGCAATAAAGCAGCGTAAAGCTCCATAACGCAGCCCCATTGATTCCTATGAGGAAAGAAAATTTATGTTTACACCTAACACCCTAACATAAACCCAGAGTCTAAACACCCCTAATCTTACACTTATTAACCCCTAATCTGCCGCCCACGATATCACCACCACCTACATTATACTTATTAACCCCTAATTTGCTGCTCCGGACATCACCGCCACCTACATTATATTTATTAACCCCTAATCTGCTGCCCCCGACATTGCCGACACCTACATTATACTTATTAACCCCTAATCTGCCACTCCCAATGTCGCCGCCACCTACCTACACTTATTAACCCCTAATCTGCCGCTCCCAATGTCGGCGCCACTATACTTAAATTATTAACCCCTAACCCTAACCCCTACTAACTTTAATATAATTAAAATAAATCTAAATAAAAATTACAATTAATACCTAAATAATTCCTATTTAAAACTAAATACTTACCTATAAAATAAACCCTAAGCTAGCTACAATATAACTAATAGTTACATTGTATCTATCTTAGGTTTTATTTTTATTTCACAGGTAAGTTTGTATGTATTTTAACTAGCTAAAATAAATTCAAATTTACCTGTAAAATAAATTCCTAACCTGAGTTACACTAACACCTAACCTTACACTACAATTAAATAAATTACATTAATTAAATACAATTATCTAAATTACAAAAAAAACAACACTAAATACACAAAATAAAAAAGAAATTATCAAATATTTAAACTAATTACACCTAATCTAATAGCCCTATCAAAATAAAAAAGCCCCCTCAAAATAAAAAAAAAACCCTAGCCTAAACTAAACTACCAATAGCCCTTAAAAGGGCCTTTTGCTGGGCATTGCCCCAAAGAAATCAGCTCTTTTACCTGTAAAAAAAAATACAAACACCCCCAACAGTAAAACCCACCACCCACACAACCAAACCCTCAAATAAAAACCTAATCTAAAAAACCTAAGCTCCCCATTGCCCTGAAAAGGGCATTTGGATGGGCATTTAGCTCTTTTTCAGCCCAAACCGTAAGCTAAAATTAAAACCCAGAAATACCTGTTACACTATGCAAGCGTAACTCTAGGGGGCGCTAGAAGAAATATATAATTTTAAAAAATGGTCCAACTAAAGCCTAATATAAATATAAATGTATTACAACAATCTGTAGGATAATACTGAAGTTTAGTAAAAACAATAAACACTATAAAAATAATATACAATGATCAAATAATAATGTATAAAGACAAAAAATAATAATGAAAATTACAGAAAAAATTAGACATGGACTCTCATCAAATGTGATGTGATGAGATCAATATAAACAGAAAATGCAGCTAAAAACAATATATAATAAATAAATAGTATTAAGTCTCTAGTAAGTTCTTATCTGTATATGATATTGATGCTCAGACAGTCCCAAGATTAAGAGGGCACTTCAGAGGTTTATTAGTCCTCCTGGGTAGCGCATTGTGACAGACCCCTCTGTCAACCTCCCTACAGATTATGGATTCGGGCATTATGTTAAGTCACCCTGTGCCCATTATAGGTACAGGGTGCAAATCCAACAGTACTGGAGAGGTTAACTTCAGTTTTGAGTAACTGTATTGTCTAAGACAGTTGTTGTTAGCAGTTTTAGTTGTTGCACCAGTTTTTAAGCAGTGGCTAGAAGCAAAATAAATAGCTGATTTAGATTTAAACTTGGACTGAATTATTTAGACGACATTTTTAAGATGAGGATGTCTCTGCCTAACTAAAAGATATTGCGGATCCTACTGCCTCTCCGCTACAATTGGTGGCAGCGACGGGTTAGTCCTCATAGCCCAGAAGAGCAACTACACATCTGGACCTAATGGGAACACAGTATGAAAGGCTGAAAAGAGCCACCCTTAAAGACCTGCTAGAACAACGGGGCAGACAAGCCAGTAACCTCAGGAAGAGGGAGATTATTACAATACTGACCGAGATGGATGGAGTACCAGGGCCCGAAGGAACCAATGAGCCCAGCATATCAGACAGAACTCACGAAGAAGCAAGCTTTGACCGGGCGGTTAAAATAAGAATGGCACATTATGGCCCCAACTCGACTACCGAAATTATCGACCGGGTCATAGCCGCTGTGGAGGCCAACCTACTTCACCAAAGCGGTGCTGCAGCAGCCCAAGTCACAGCAACCCCAGTGGAAAAGAGAAAGGTACATTTTGCAGCTTTTAAAAACTTCCTGGAAACAGAAGGAGAGATTGATGGGTACCTTGCGGATTTTGAGAGACAATGTGCACTACACAAGGTACCCGCAGAGGACTGGGTCACAATATTATCCGGAAAATTATCCGGCCGGGCCAGCGAGGCTTTTAGGGCCATTCCAGATGAGGAAGTCAGGGATTATAATGTTGTAAAAGAGACTCTGCTCTCCAGGTATGCGATTACACCAGAGGCATACAGGAGGCGGTTCAGAGACACTGTTAAACTAGCTGGAGATTCCTACGTCGAGTGGGCATGTAAGGTGCACCGCACAGCAGCTCACTGGATAGCGGGGTGCCAAGCCGTATCTGGGGAAGAGGTGCTGCAGCTATTCCTGTTGGAACATTGCTTCGACAAGTTATCAGCAGGAGTTAGAGAGTGGGTTCGGGACCATAAACCCTCCACCCTGCATGAAGCTGCTCGCCTGGCAGATGAGTATACGGATGCCCGCAAACTGGACACTGCTACCACTAAGATCCCTGCCAGAGTGGAGTACAGACCCACAGTCACCCCAGCAGCTACCAGTTACCAACCCCCGGCGCACCGCTCTACCACACCGCCTTCAGCCATGAACTATCCTCAGACAGCCCGGTTCAACTCACGGGATTACTCACAGCCTATTCGGTGATTTGGATGTAAGCAACTAGGGCACAAAAGACCAGCGTGTCCCCTAAACACAGCGAACCAAGCACAGTCCTGGAGAAGACCCGCTGGCGGAAACCCACGTAACCCTCAGCATGCTGCCCACTGCGTAGAGGAGGAAGAATGCTGGGGCATCCTACATGAAGCAGACCCTGTGCAAGCTGCCCACCGGGATAACCGGCAACAGCACCGGCAACTGGTTAAAGTGAATGGGAAGGAGGTCAGTGGTCTACGGGATACTGGTGCTACCATGACCTTGCTCCAAAAGAACTTGGTGTCTGAGAACCAGCACACCGGAGACACTGTGGCTGTGAGGGTAGCAGGGTGCGCTGTGTTCCGCCTACCTTTTGCCCGGGTACATTTGGATTGGGGAGTGGGCTCTAGACATGTGAATGTGGGGGTCATGAAGGACTTACCAGCTGATGTTCTCCTTGGAAATGACTTGGACCCCCTTGTTTCTGCCTACGCTCCCATGGGTCCCGCCAATGTTAACCCTGTGACTACCTGTGCCACAGAGACTGACCCACCTGCTGCTAAGCCCCAGGACGCTGAGCTCAGTAAATCTATGTCCACTATTGATACGTGGAAGTCCCGTTCCAATGCGCTGATGAAGGAGAAGAGTCAAGTAGAGGATGAAGTGGTCATGTTAAACAATCACGTAACAGTGCTAGCGAGAGAAAAGAGGAGCGCAGAGGAAAAAGCGCATTTAGAACGGGAATCTTTGCTAGACAAGCTGCACCGACAGACCGTAGAAAACACCAGCTTCAGAGTGGAACATGAAACATTAAAGACAAACTGAGCGACACTGGAGGAGAAGATGACGCTGGTTCATAGTGAGGTGCAGCAATTCAAGGGCACCCTACGTCAGTATGAAGGACTTGTGGATACCTATAAAGAGCAGGTATAAAAAACTCATAAAGAAGCCGATGAGATTTGTCTCCAACTGGAAAGAAGCGTCTCTGAAAACAAAAACTTGAAGGAATGTTTAGCCCTGGTCTGGGCACTGAAGAAGTTGAACCCTTATTTATACGGACAGGAATTCTCTCTCATAATGGGAATGCAGATGGATTGTCCCGGCAAACTGACATTCCTACCACCTCCTAGTCCGGTCATCCCCAAGTTGACCCACCAAAGGGTCAAGCCGGGTCTGCCGGAGTGTCCCACCAGGAGGGGGCCATGTGACAGACCCCTCTGTCAACCTCCCTACGGATTATGGATTTGGGCATTATGTTAAGTCACCCTGTGCCCATTATAGGTACAGGGTGCAAATCCAACAGTACTGGAGGGGTTAACTTCAGTTTTGAGTAACTGTTAGTTTTGAGTAACTGTATTGTCTAAGACAGTTGTTGTTAGCAGTTGTAGTTGTTGCACCAGTTTTTAAGCAGTGGCTAGAAGCAAAATAAATAGCTGATTTAGACTTAAACTTGGACTGAATTATTTAGACGACATTTTTAAGATGAGGATGTCTCTGCCTAACTAAAAGATATTGCGGATCCTACTGCCTCTCCGCTACACGCATATATAGGATTCTCCCTTAGATCTAGATGTCAGCTCCTTGTCGCAAATCCAGTCTGGGTAGATACTCTCTCTGTGCAAAGAAAATCACAAAGACAAGGGCGCCTCCTCGTGTGATACAGTTTGGACAAATGTAAAAAAAGTGAATACAGATTTTATACTCACAAGTAAAGCAGCAATCTGTTGTGCTTATAGAGGCAGACTGGGAGTTCACAGTGTCCCAGTTCACTGACCAAGGCAGTGCAGCAAATCACTCCAGGGTAGGTTTCAATCAAGCTCAGACTCTCAGCGAAGAGTTAAAATACCATAGTTTAGTTTAATGGTGCAGTAAAATACAATATAAAATGTCACAAATGTGACCGTAACAATGGATAAACAAGCAACGCATTTCTCAGATCTCTGTCTGTTTCCTCAGGCTTCTATCCAAAGACTGAGAGCCCTGGCTTATAAATGCTAAATGACCACTCTAAGAGTGTAACATAACCACACCTATTCATGTGTGGAAGTGAACCTGCCTCCTCAGATGTGAGAGTGCACACCTGTTTCAATCAGACCATAGTTAGAATACAATGATTTAAACCATTTCCAAAATAATTCACATTCTACTAAAAAACAAACAAGTACTATACAAATTGGTTAATAAAGAATGTAAAAAACAACCATAGCCTAACATTATCTTATGGTGGATATCATGTCAGCATCATATGTTATAAGATATTATTATGGTACTCTAAAATAGGAACATTAAAAAATTGTTCCCCATCCTTTTTTGAAACATATACACACACACATACATATATAAAAGGTACATAATATTCTAATTCTTGGTATTCATACCAAATATCTTTTTATGTTTTCAGTTAGTCTAAATAAGTTAAAGTTTTATTAAAGCACCTATTGATGTTAACAGCCTTTGGTCAAATGTGTATAAGCAAGATTATCTATAGGAGAGAGCCCTTTATATTATGCAGGCCTTATTGAATATATATATATATATATATTAAGTCTACCGCACCTGGTGTTCCCAGGCGGTCTCCCATCCAGGTACTGACCAGGCCTGGCCCTGCTTAACTTCCGAGATTAGTGGAAGTGTGGCGGTAGACATGAAAGAAAATACTATTTTAGAGTACCATAATAATATCCTACAACATATGATGCTGACATGATATCCACCATAAGATAATGTTAGGCTATGGTTGTTGTTTTTTACATTCTTTATTAACCAATTTGTATAGTACTTGTTTGTTTTTTAGTAGAATGTAAATTATTTTGGAAATGGTTTAAATCATTGTATTCCAACTATGGTCTGATTGAAACAGGTGTGCACTCTCACACATGAGGAGGCAGGATCACTTCCACACATGAATAGGTGTGGTTATGTTACACTCTTAGAGTGGTCATTTAACATTTATAAGCCAGGGCTCTCAGTCTTTGGATAGAAGCCTGAGGAAACAGACAGAGATCTGAGAAACGCGTTGCTTGTTTATCCATTGTTACGGTCACATTTGTGACATTTTATATTGTATTTTACTGCACCATTAAACTATGGTATTTTAACTCTTCGCTGAGAGTCTGAGCTTGATTGAAACCTACCCTGGAGTGATTTGCTGCACTGCCTTGGTCAGTGAACTGGGACACTGTGAACTCCCAGTCTGCCTCTATAAGCACAACAGAGTGCTGCTTTACTTGTGAGTATAAAATCTGTATTCACTTTTTTTACATTTGTCCAAACTGTATCACACGAGGAGGCGCCCTTGTCTTTGTGATTTTGTTTGCACAGAGAGAGTATGTAAAAATAAAACCCACCCAATAAACCCTTAAAAAAACCTAACACTAACCCCCGAAGATCCACTTACAGTTTTTGAAGACCCGATATCCATCATCAACAAAGCGGCAGAAGTCCTCAGCAAAGCCGGCAGAAGTCTTCATCCAAGCGGGCCGAAGTCTTCATCCAAGCGGGCCGAAGTCTTCATCCAAGCCGGCAGAAGTCTTCATAAATACGGCATCTTCTATTTTCATCCATTCGGCACGGAGCGGCTCTATCTTCAAGACATCCGGTGTGGAGCATCCTCTTCTTCCGACGGCTAACGAAGAATGAAGGTTCCTTTAAGGGACATCATCCAAGATGGCATCCCTTGAATTCCGATTGGCTGATAGAATTCTATTAGCCAATCGGAATTAAAGGTGAAAAATTCCTATTGGCTCAATTCTATTCGCTGATTGGATCAGCTAATAGGATTGAAGCTCAATCCTATTGGCTGATTGCATCAGACAATAGAAATTTTTCACCTTTAATTCCGATTGGCTGATAGAATTCTATAAGCCAATCAGAATTCAAGGGATGCCATCTTGGATGACGTCCCTTAAAGGAACCTTCATTCTTCATTAGCCGTCAGAAGAAGAGGATGCGCCGCGCCAGATGTCTTGAAGATGGAGTCGCTCCGCGCTGGATGGATGAAGATAGAAGATGCCGTCTGGATGAAGACTTCTGCCGTCTTCGCTGAGGACTTCTGCCGCTTCGTTGAGGATGGATGTCGGGTCTTAAAAAACTGTAAGTGGATCTTCAGGGGTTAGTGTTAGGTTTTTTTAAGGGTTTATTGGGTGGGTTTTATTTTTAGCTTAGGGTTTGGGTTGAAAAAGAGCTAAATTCCCTTTTAAGGGCAATGCCCATCCAAATGCCCTTTTCAGGGCAATGGGGAGCTTAGGTGTTTTAGATAGGTTTTTATTTGGGGGGTTTGGTTGTGTGGGTGGTGGGTTTTACTGTTGGGGAGGTGTTTGTATTTTTTTTAAAGGTAAAAGAGCTGATTTCTTTGGGGCAATGCCCCGTAAAAGGACCTTTTAAGGGCTATTGGTAATTTAGTTTAGGCTAGGGTTTTTTTTTATTTTGGGGAGCTTTTTTTACTTTGATATGGCTATTAGATTAGGTGTAATTAGTTTAAATATTTGATCATTTCTTTTTTATTTTGTGTAATTTAGTGTTGTTGTTTTTTTAATTTAGTTAATTGTATTTAATTAATGTAATTTATTTAATTGTAGTACTAACTAGTCTACCTAGTTAAAATAAATACAAACTTAGCTGTGAAATAAAAATAAAACCTAAGATAGCTACAATGTAACTATTAGTTATATTGTAGCTAGCTTAGGGTTTATTTTATAGGTAAGTATTTAGTTTTAAATAGGAATTATTTAGGTGTTAATTGTAATTTTAATTTAGATTTATTTTAATTATGTTAAAGTTAGGGGTGTTAGGGTTAGGGTTAGACTTAGGGTTAGGTTTAGGGGTTAATAACTTTAGTATAGTGGCGGCGATTTTGGGGGCAGCAGATTAGGGGTTAATAACAGTAATGTAGGTTGCTGTGATGTTAGGGACAGCAGATTAGGGGTTAATAATATTTAACTAGTGTTTACAATGCGGGAGTGTGGCGGTTTAGGGGTTATGTTTATTATAGTGGCGGCGATGTCCGGAGCAGCAGATTAGGGGTTAATAATTTTATTTTAGTGTTTGCGATGTGGGAGGGCCACGGTTTAGGGGTTAATAAGTAGTTTATGGGCGTTAGTGTACTTTTTAGCACTTTAGTTATGAGTTTTATGCTACAGCTTTGTAGCTTAAAACCCATAACTACTGACTTTCAGTTTACGGTATGGATCTTGATGGTATAGGGTGTACCGCTCCCTTTTTGGCCGGACAGGCAAACTCGTAATAATACCGGCGCTATGAAAGTTCCATTGAAAAAGGACTTTTTGAAAGCTGCTGTAGTTACGTTGCGTTACGGCCAAAAAAGTGTGCGGTACAGTTATTCTGACAAGACTCATAATACCAGTGGTAGTGAAAAAGAGCCATAATGCTGCTGTTTCACTCATAACGCAAAACTCGTAATCTAGCCGTTAATTATTTTAGGGTTGTCATATACCATATTAGATGTATCTTGGGCTTTCCTAGGAGTCTTATTTTTGGGGTTAGAGCGTTCCCTATCTTCCCTTTTACTATAGGGAGATCCCTTACGCATATTAGTATTATGGGGGCTATTTGGGTAGCTAGCTCCGCCCTCTGACTCAGTACTAGAGCTTCCCTCCCCCCTCCTGAGCTGAGGTATAGCAGTTCCCTGAATTTATAACATGAGGTGACTTTCTATTTGGGAAATTTACTTCTGACCCAATACGGGTTCTTTGTCTAAATTCTTCCCTAAATTTCTGCAGTTCATCCCTGATGTATTCTTTAAGAGGGTTAGAATTATCTGCATTTTCCTCATTGCTAAAAGAGGGGTTTTCATTATGATGATACAGCCTTTTTAAACCACTTAATTCCCTCTGGCTTTGTGCAAGTTCTTTATGCAAATCTTCTATCTGAGCAACTAAAATTTGGTTATATTTTTCTAAAGTGGCCATGTTTTGGGCAAATTCATCAATTTTATCCTGGATTCGTTCTGCCTCTTCCTCATCTAACCTTAATGAATAATTTTCACCCCTCAGTTGCTCCAATTGTGAATTTCGTACTTCTATTTTATTGTACATTTCATCGTTCACATATAGGAGCAGGCCCCAAGTTTTGAAAATTATTTCATCGCGTTTTCCACGCTTTTGAGGTCGGCCCAATTTTAACAGCCCTTGAAATATTTTGCTTTCCCCACACCATATATTATCTGCAATATTTTTGGCTTTAGTCTCCAGCATCTTAATGTAAGCACCTAATTCTCCCTTAATATTTAATCTATTTTTAAGGTGAGAAATGGCTTCTGTTTTAAGCATTTCTGCATGACTAACGGGTGATTTTGGGGAACATATTTCAACACTATGTATAGAATTAATTGATTCACTTCTAGTTACAGACATTATTATATTGGCTTAGTATTTAGTTAAATTAAAACGCTAACAATTTTGACCAATAAGAGAAATATATATATATTATCAAAAATATTAATATTAATTTGAAATATGAAAAATCAATATATTTTTTTGAAATATGAAAAAAAAAAAAAATTTGAAATATGAAAAATCAAAAAAATGTAATCAATTTTTTTTCTTTTTATAATCTCTATTTACTACAAATATATTATATCAATGTGATAAGAATTAATAATATCTCAAGCAGTGTGCCTCCAAATAATATTTCAGTATATGGCCGGGTTATAATACAATATATTTAATAATTATTCTTTAAACAAACCCCCAATAAAAATGCATATACAAAATAATAAAATGAATGTAAATTTCTAAATTATTTATATTAGTTAAAATTTATAGACACATTGAATTATATTTATAGAAAACTAGATATGAATCAAACTATACAATGTTTGAACTGTTACAATATTCTTTACAAAGCAAACCAAATTGTAACTTTATAATTGACCTTATTCACAATTGAATTGCATTAAAATACCACAATGAGATACCAAGATATGAGCCACTAACATTCAGAAAGTACAATCAGCTACTCAGCCATAATTTATCCCATATAACTCCAATTTAAAACATCAGGAATTGTATATATTATTTCTGCCAACAACCAACTCCTATGCCAATTTATCTCAGCTGAAATGAATTCTTAATTATCTACAATTTAGACAAATTCTAAAATATATTTATATATTTGCAAAGATAAATTACTTAGCATTAATGACTAGTTTTAAACTACACAGGATTAGGAATGCAAGCTAAAATACAAAGTGCTCTCTTAAATCTATTAACTGCAATTTGACTGTAGCTGCAATAATGAATGTATTTGCTTTAAAATATCAAATTATATACTTAACAATTTCTTATACTTTACAAGGTCACCAGTTTGAGAATTCAGTAATATCCAAATATGTCTATCGTCATATGTCTTAGAGGAATTATGCACATTTGTACAAGAGAATTAATCTTGATGGTCTCTTATCCACAAAGAGTGTCCCAACGTATTTGTCTTATAGAAAACTGTGTTTGCACACTTGTCTCTCTTAAAAGCAAAATGGCAGCAAGCAGGATTGCAACAGTTACCAACCAAAATATTTCCACCAAGATCTCTCTCTCTCTTTGTGCAAGGAGCTTTTTATCTGAGACAAGACTCCTCCTCATCTCTTAATCATTCGATAGATTTGGGTATGCACTTTTCTCTGATTGGCTACTGGGAAATTTCATTTTCATCAGCCAAATGCCTTTTGGCTGTATTATCGGATTTAGGCCATCGGGGGCAGCAGACAGAGACAACAGTTCATTCAAATATTGCTACAGTTAAATTATCCAATCTTATAAAATGTTTATCAAATACACTATTTCTTTATATTAATAAACCTATCTGGTCATATTTTAATATACATTGATTATATCCTGATTATTTTAATATGAAACATCAGTATTATTTCTAACATCATATTAGTATTATCTTATTATTATTACCTATCTGGTCATATTTTAATATCAAAAACATAAAGAGAAAAGAAGGCGCCACAATAGTGCAGGGTCAAATGTGTCAGCTGTTACCCCACTACAAAGTCCCGTACTTACAGGATATGAAGCACCCGAATAGTGCTATATAGGCATTCTGGGCTCTTAGTCGCCCAGCTAACTGTTACAGATGGTACTGCACGGCTCTTGTCACAAACAGCACGTATCTAAATTCCAGCGTCAAATCTTGATAATCCTAGTACTCCTGGTAGATTAGCGATAGAAACCAATGCTCCGTGTGAAACTCTAATCCTTCTTTAAGTCAGTCTTTCCACTGACAACCAAATTGGCAATGATAGATAATATTAAAAGCTTAATAACTTAAAAAGTTCCGTGGCAAGCCAATGTATAAAATATACAGACTTTATTAAAATACAAAACACGACGTTTCACGGTCCCAGACCGTTTTATCAAGTGTATTTCTTAAATAAAAACCACGGCTATTTAACATGCTTGTTCGGCGTCTCAGGATCCGCACTGCGCATGCGTCACCATCTCACCTGTGTATGGATGATTGCTTCACCAGCTCACATACGATTCAAGTGATTTGGAGGTGTGTCAGACACTATTTCTATTGGCTGGTAATGCTCTACTATCTCAACCCCACCGCACTTGTGGTTGGACAATACGTCACCGGCTTGCATGCGATTGGGTGAAAATAAAGGAGTTGTCTGTGAGTCATAATTTCATTCAATGTGACACTGTATTTGTTTTGTTTACAAATAAAAAATAATAAACAATACATAATAAATAATAAAAACTTCTATTATGAGATCACCTCTTAGGTTGACTCTATAAATATGGCGTATATTAGTATATCACTACTAACGCCGATATTACCATATTCAAATACTGTGTGATGATGACGCATTTGCAAAGCGAGATCCCTTACAATCTATATTACCCACCCATGACAAAAATCATATCATACAAAATGGAAACTGGTCATATATATGATCCATTACAGAAATGGACAATCTAAAAATCATAATCCAATACAATAAAAAACGAGAAGGCATAAAGTTTACATTGCTCCCATTAATGTACATACTTGTATCCATCTTATACCTGTCCTCTAGGTCTAAACACATGCGAAAAATATTATAGATGGATAAGATAATTCCATAGCGTCTCGCATTTAGAGACATCAGGCACACTAGTCAAATCTGAAATCAACAGAGTGTCGCTAAGCTAATCTAGAATGGGATGGCACAAGCTTAGGGTATATAAAGTATGGATTTCTAGAATATTGGGGGGATATATATATATATTGTATAGATTTTTCAAAAATCTTCCCTCTATAGTGGCAATGAGATATAACTATATCTATATTAAATATCAGGTGTAAATAGGATCCTATTAATAACCTCTCCTGTATAGACACCAATGATACACTAACTTCTAATATATTTACCAATGTTTAGTGAGCTTCTAATATACTAATTATCTTATGATCTGCAGATATTCCTAATGAAGATAGTTTACTAAGAAATAGACTAATAAACTAATAAACCCTTATGTGCAATCTACTCAAGATTGCTGTCATAAAAATATTATAGACATGATACCAAATTATGTATAAACTTCAACAGTCAAATGCAGCCATATCGATATTTTCATTGAGTCCATATGGGTTCAATGTCTTAAATTTCCAGATCCAGTAAGTTTCACGTTGTCTTAAATGTAATAGTCTATTTCTCCCCCATTTATTTGTCACTAGTTCTAGTGGGTACATTTTAAAGATATTGGATTCTCCTGGATGGCATTTAATTCCATGTCTAGGTATACTGTGATTTTTAGTTTTGTTTTTGAGGTTCCTCATATGTTCCCCCCATCTCTTTTTCAAGGGTCTAGAGGTCCTCCCAATGTACTGGAGGCCACATTTACATTCCAGTAAATATACTACGAACATAGAATCGCAAGTGAAATGGGAACTAACTTCAAATCTCTCTCCCGTTGCAGAAGAGGTCACTATTATCTTATCTCCCAAAGTGAACTCACACAGTCTACATAAAGCTCTATTACATTTATACCATCTGTAACAGTTAGCTGGGCGACTGCTAAGAGCCCAGAATGCCTATATAGCACTCTTCGGGTACTTCATATCCTGTAAGTACGGGACTTTGTAGTGGGGTAACAGCTGACACATTTGACCCTGCACTATTGTGGCGCCTTCTTTTCTCTTTATGTTTTTGATACTACAGGAGTGTATTCCAACTACGTCCGGAAGAAGCAGCCTGCCACTGATGACAGTGTGATTCACCACAAGATCATATCTGTTTCTCTAGAGGAGGAAATTCCAACACTAAGAAACATCTCCTTATATGAACTGATAAGTGGACTTTATGTATTATTTGCTTTGATCACAATTGTTTTTGTTTATCGGATTTTTACACTTATTTGATCTTTCCATAACTCGTTATTTATATGTAGAGTGAATATTTATTTATTATATTGACACATTGATATTTAGTGAGATTATATTTGCTCACTCTGATTTTACACATGTAATTGGAGCATGTGTTCTAGATAATTTACTCACTAGTTTTATGCACATTGAATTACAGGCGCATCCAATTGATATTTTGAGTCATATTTTAATATACATGGATTATATCCTGATTATTTTAATATAAAACATCAGCATTATTTCTAACATCATATTATTATTATCTTAAAATCCATTTAAAATTTAATTTGATTATTTCCTTATATTCATATAAAAACACAGCATATTACACACACAGTACACAACTTTCTGATTGCGTAAAATATATTACACGATTTATGGGACGACCACACGTGTATTTGTTAAATGCCTGAAAAAAATAAAAAGAATAGGTTACTAACATTGGACATTTTAAATTGACTGTATTGCTATTTATTAACTCATCATATGTATCCCAATTTGTCCTTTAGATGTCTGGAAGACAGAAAAAAATATATAAATATGTTACATATTTTAAAGTTGGACTATTACAATTGACATTCAATTCTCTACAATCTGAACTGCATTATAGACATTTAATACAGTCTAAGGCATATATTTAATGTTTGAAATTTAAACATAAATTTTGATTCAAAAATGACTTCAGATGTCCTATGTGTATTTAGATCTCAGCAGGGATAATTTATCATGTATATGGTAAAAACTACAATTCTTTGAGCATGTTTGTATATTTAACCATTCCCACAGACAGACCGTCTATTCCCCACAGGGGGCCTGTTAGTTCATTATCCATCTTGGGCAGGAAGCGCATATATGGGCATACACTTTTGAGGCTCCATCATGCTAATATTTACTTTGAAGTAACTGTCTGATCTAAGATTTGCAATACACAACCATATAGATGACCATCTTTTTGAAGCAATTTGTCTTTCTTTGAAATTACTGCCTGAACTTAACTAGACCAAATGTCATCCCTTTGTTCTCAACTGGATGCATTGTAATTTTGCATATTGAGTGGGGGAGGATTGAATTGTGGTCAGCCAGGCATCTAATGTCTTACAAATAAATGAATCATTTGGTATAGACAGCCATATATATTAAATAATATATATATGTATTTATACATTATTTAATACCATTCATGTACCCTGATATATATATATATATATATATATATATATATATATATATATATATATATATATATATATATATATATATATACACACATATATACATATACACACACATATATATATATATATATATATATATATTGTGATGACCAAGATTAACCAACCCTGCTCCAGTCACTTGTTTGGCACAAAAAGGGTTATCAGACCCCTTCTACTCTCACTAATATGTCACAATCTAGCCACACCAGGCAAGCTTGTGATTTAGTTCAGTGGGTGCAAGGGTTAATAACACTCTCTAGTCTGTACTAGACTTAAAAGAAATACCCAAAACTCTCCTTTAATGCCACCCACACTAAACTAACTATGCTGCCACCACTTATGATTTATTAAAGGGAAAATCCTAAGGAAAAACCCAGACTTACACATAAAATATACAGTTCTAATACTCTAGTCCTTTCAGTAACGTGGTTCAATTATTAGACAAAGGCCAACACTTACTAAAGGAATTATTTATTATGCCAAAAATATTATGCACAATGCATTATTAATACAAAGTTGTTACAAATAAAATTACACACAGCAAACAGGTTAAAATAAAATGAAGAAAATAACAGACCTAATACTTTCCTAGCTTATAAGTCTGCCCCAGGGAGATGGGCAAGAGAAGATGGTGACTCACGCTGTAGCAGCCTCCCATGTAGAATGAACAATTTTACTGTTAAAACACAAGATTCTTATACATATTTTCCAGAGATCAAGTTGCCTGACAACACCCCCCTGGGCAGGGGCTAGAAACCCCCTATTTTTATGACCTTCAATAAACTAAGTCTTTGCCTGCAATTATAGAACCCATTATAATTTCTGCTAGGTAAATCTATTTTCATATAAGCAGGCAGGCGCTCTCTTAGTTTAATTGGGAGAATCAATTTGATATCAAATATGACATAGTTGTCATTTTTCCCTTCATTTAATGTCCTAACATGTTTTAGAAAAGATTTATGAGGCTCCTGGCACTTCAAAGAAAACACAAACACACAGTTCTTCTTAAAAAACAAATCTTTTTTAGCTCACAGTAAACATTTCTTTTCTATCCATTCTCTTAACTTATATATATATATATATATATATATATATATATATATATATATATACACACACACATATATATATATATATATATATATATATATATATATATATATATATATATGCAAAAATCTAGAAGAACAAGCGCACAGATACACTATTCATAGTGCAAATCAATTTAATATTAAAAAGGCATATAGCAAATATTAAACATTTAGGAGTGAATCCTACTCAGAAGGGGAACCCCAATCATATGAGGTAAGTAATGTCTGTCGGATCCTTAAAGTGTCCCCACTTATTAAAGGCAACAGTCAAAGTTATGTCTCCACTTAAAAATGGCTAGCAAGTCCCAAAAAGTGAGAGAATCTCCTTGTAGCAAAAAGTCCTCAGTATTGTTCAGAGGTAGCGGTCGATGTTGTTAAAAATATCCAGTTTATCTTACCGCTCCTGTAGTCTGTTAATCAGACTAAGGCTGAAGGATAAATGTATGCTGCAAACCAGCGTGGGTCAGTAACTCCGTATAGCAACGTAGTAGCGTCTAAACCAGAGCACTCGTTTACTCCTGTTGGCTTGTAGTTCACAAATGACGTAAGGTGAGCGTGGCCTTACGCATTTCACAGTAACATCCGCTTCATCAGAGGCTTGTAGTGCGCCCACCCTACCTGCTGTTCTACCTGCTGTGGGCGCACTACAAGCCTCTGATGAAGCGGATGTTACTGTCAAACGCGTAAGGCCACGCCCACCTTACGTCATTTGTGAACTACAAGCCAACAGGAGTAAACGAGTGCTCTGGTTTAGACGCTACTACGTTGCTATACGGAGTTACTGACCCACGCTGGTTTGCAGCATACATTTATCCTTCAGCCTTGGTCCGATTAACAGACTACAGGAGCGGTAAGATAAACTGAATATTTTTAACAACATCGACCGCTACCTCTGAACAATACTGAGGACTTTTTGCTACAAGGAGATTCTCTCACTTTTTGGGACTTGCTAGCCATTTTTAAGTGGAGACATAACTTTGACTGTTGCCTTTAATAAGTGGGGACACTTTAAGGATCCGACAGACATTACTTACCTCATATGATTGGGGTTCCTCTTGTGAGTAGGATTCACTCCTAAATGTTTAATATTTGCTATATGCCTTTTTAATATTAAATTGATTTGCACTATGAATAGTGTATCTGTGCGCTTGTTCTTCTAGATTTTTGCAGCTGTACTTTCTTCACTCAAATTGAACCTTGAGTGGTATTTCAACGAGCAGCACGGATTCACTAAGCAGTCTGAAATTTCATTACACCTCATCCTTAGGAGGACATTGTTGTTTTCCTTCTCTTTCACTTCCAATCCAGGGATATTGCAGAGTGGGATAAGTATACTTTTGATATTACCCTATTTCATTGTATGTGTTAAATTTACTGCTTTATCTCTGCTATATTGTTATTATATGATCAAATATCACAATTAATTTAAATTTCATTACAAGTGTGCGCAGCCTAAGCTCCCAGTAGTGATACTCATTCTTTTGAGTTACCTCCTGTGATCTTATAATTTATATATATATACACACACACAACAGTCCCAGAAGAACTCCGCACTCACTTCATTGAACAACTGCCTGGGGTGCATCCAATGTAAATACAAAATCCCAAAAAATGAAGAGCACTCACCAGGGCTTATATTAATATAGCATTAAAAGCTTTTATTACATAAAGTGACGTTTCGGGAGTTTTAACCCCGTCCTCAGACCTTACAGCAAGATACATACCTCATAACTTATATACCCCTCACCGACTATCATCGCCGCTGTACCGGAAGTCACCCGGCGTCCTGATCGCACAACTGCGCATGTTCAGACTGTTGGCATGGCAACCGGCTGCGGAGTTAACTAGAAAACACCAAATATGTGATTAAAATGTAACAACATGGAAACAACATGTCTCGCTTGGGTTACTAGTATTAAACATCAATCAAAAATGTCTGCCATTTAATAACAATAAGCCATGCTTTAAACATTCCTGGTCCTTATATTGATTATGCATACTAAGGAGCCCCGTAACCATCTATATACTATATTATTGCTCAGACATGAATAAGACTGTCATACTATGTATGTCCATATTATGAAATGTTACTTACAGCATTGTAGTTAAATATTCCCTATCCACAATGCCTATCCAAAAAGGGGGGTCAAGCTGGCTAACATATTTTATCTTATTTACAGAATATTATATAGATTCCCTGTATTCTTCTCAAATTGCTATAGCTATATAATGATCGTAAACCTTTTATATAAAAACTAATCTATCTGCAAGTAATCCATATTATAGAAAACAGTGCCAGTCTAGGTGGGTATTCAGCCCATCAGGCACCAAGGTGCCCAAATTAAAAATCCATCTAGACTTGCACTGTAATAATAGCCTGTTCCTATCCCCACCCCTCATTAAGGGTGGAATGTGATCTATGATCACATATCTCAGGTCCGCCACCGTATGGCCCATCAACGCAAAATGTCGTGCCACGGGTTGTTCAGACCCCTATTGTTTATGGCTGACCGAATGGCAGTGCGATGGTTGGCCATACGGGTGCGGAGATCATCAATGGTCTTTCCGACATAGAATAACCCACACGGACAATGCAACAAATACACAATATGTGTAGTCGTGCAGGTTACCCTATGTCGGATAGCGTACCTGTGATTGGTAGCTGGGTGGGTAAAGAACTTAGCATTGGAAAGACCGTTGCATGTAGTGCAACCAACACATTTGTAACACCCAGGTTTGGCTGTCTGTAACCAGTTTGTTTTGCCATAGCTCTGAACAGGGTCCACCTTCACCAAAATGTCTCGTAGCGATCTGGATCTTCTGGATCCCACCTGTGGGTGTGATAATATTCTGTAAATAAGATAAAATATGTTAGCCAGCGACCCCCCTTTTTGGATAGGCATTGTGGATAGGGAATATTTAACTACAATGCTGTAAGTAGCATTTCATAATATGGACATACATAGTATGACAGTCTTATTCATGTCTGAGCAATAATATAGTATAAAGATGGTTACGGGGCTCCTTAGCATGCATAATCAATATAAGGACCAGGAATGTTTAAAGCATTGCTTATTGTTATTAAATGGCAGACTTTTTTGATTGATGTTTAATACTAATAACCGAAGCGAGACATGTTGTTTCCATGTTGTAACATTTTAATCACATCTTTGGTGTTTTCTAGTTAACGCAGTGGCCGGTTGCCATGCCGACGGTCTGAACATGCGCAGTTGTGCGATCAGGACGCCGGGTGACTTCCGGTACAGCGGCGATGATAGTCGGTGAGGGGTATATAAGTTATGAGGTATGTATCTTGCTGTAAGGTCTGAGGACGGGGTTAAAACCCCTGAAACATCACTTTATTATTATTATTCTTTATTTATAAAGCGCCAACAGATTCCGCAGCGCTGCCCATGGGTACAAGGATAACAGTACAGTGGAGAAACAATACGATAAGACACAAAATTTTACAGACAAATACAGGGGGAATTGAGGGCCCTGTTCCCGTGGGAACTTACAATCTAGATGGGAAGGAGGATTGGAAACAGGAGGTGGGGACTGCAGAGGTGAGAATGATATTAGTGAGGAGATAGAGGGCAACTGTTAGTTAATTGGTTAGTTTGTTAATAAGTTGGGTGATAAGCTTCCCTGAACAGTAAGGTCTTTAGGGAACGTTTAAAGGAGGAGAGGTTAGGGGCAAGTCTGACATCTCGAGGAAATGCGTTCCAGAGGGTTGGTGCCGCACGAGAGAAGTCCTGTAGTCTAGAATGAGAGGAGGTGATGGTAGAGGATGCAAGAAGCAGGTCGTTGTTGGATCTTAGGGGACGGGCAGGAGTATATTTGTTGATGAGTGAGGACAGGTAGGGTGGGGCAGCATTGGTGAGGGCTTTGTAGGTCAGGGTGAGAATTTTGAATTTAACTCTGTTGTGAATGGGGAGCCAGTGAAGGGACTCACAGAGAGGCGCAGCAGAAACAGAGCATCGAGAGAGGTGGATTAGTCTGGCAGATGCATTTAGGACGGATTGGAGGGGAGAGAGGCGGGAGAGAGGGAGGCCAGTTAGTAAGTTGTTACAGTAGTCAAGTCGGGAAATTACCAGGGAGTGGATGAGCTGTTTGGTAGTTTCAGCACTCAGAAACGGGCGAATTTTGGAGATATTGCGTAGGTGGTTGCGGCAGGATGAAGAGAGCAGTTGGATGTGGGGAATGAAGGACAGATTTGAGTCAAGCGTGACTCCGAGGCAGCGGACTTGGGGTGATGGGGAGATAGTGGTGCCGCCAACAGTGATAGAAAAATTAGAGACTGGAGTGGAGCTAGAGGGGGGAATTAGAAGTAGTTCGGTCTTGGACATATTTATTTTTAGGTGGTGAGAGGCCATCCAGGAGGAAATGCCAGATAAGCAGTCGCTGATGTGAGAGTTGACAGAAGGAGAGAGTGCAGGGGTGGAAAGGTAGATCTGGGTATCATCAGCATAGAGGTGATAGCTGAAGCCATAGCTGTTGACAAGTTTACCCAGTGAAGAAGTGTAAATAGAGAAGAGTAGAGGACCCAGGACAGAGCCTTGAGGTACTCCAACAGACAGGGGCAAAAGAGACTGAGAAGGATCTGTTAGAGAGGTAAGAGTGAATCCAGGAGAGGGCAGTGTCACAGAGACCAAGAGAACTGAGAGACTGTAGGAGAAGGGGATGTCAACAGTGTCAAAGGCAGCAGATAGGTCAAGTAAGATGAGTATAGAGTAGTAGCCTTTGTTTTTAGCAGAAAGGAGATCGTTAGTAACCTTGGTGAGAGCAGTTTCAGTTGAGTGTTGGGGATGGAAGCCAGATTGCAGGGGGTCGAGCAATGAGTTGGAGGACAGGAAGTGGGTTAGGCGACTGAAAACTAGTTTTTCGAGGAGTTTTGAAGCTAGTGGGAGCAGTGATATGGGGCGGTAGTTTGCAGGGGAGTTAGGGTCAAGGGAGGGTTTTTTGAGGATTGGGGTGACCTTCGCATGTTTGAAGGAGGCAGGGAATGAGCCGGTAGAAAGGGATAGGTTAAATATGTGAGTAAGAGCCGGAGTGAGGGTGGTAGACAGAGGAGGGATTAGATGTGAAGGAATAGGGTCAAGTGGGCAGGTAGTGAGGTGTGAGGAAGACAAAAGGGAAGCCACTTCACTCTCAGTGGTTGGGAGGAGGGTGCAGAGAGTGGCAGAGGGGGTGACTGGGAGCGGAGTTTGGAGATTGCAGGTTTGTGTTGGGATGTTTCCTCGGATTGCAAGTGTTTTATTGAGAAAATAGTCCGCGAGGTCTCGAGCACTGAATGCAGATGAGGGGGGTGGTGCAGGTGGGTAGAGGAGAGAGTTGAAAATAGAGAAGAGTCTTTTAGGGTTTGAGGAGTGAGTGGATATAAGAGAGGAGAAGTAGGTTTGCTTAGCTAAGCGAAGGGCAGAGGTGTAAGAGTAGAGAATGAACTTATAGTGCATGAAATCATGTTCAGAGCGGGATTTCCTCCAGGCACGCTCAGCAGTGCGGGAGCATTTTTGTAGGTGACGCGTTTGTTGGGAGTGCCAGGGTTGGAGCTGACGACGTGGGGCTTTGTGAGGTTGGGGTGGAGCGAGAGTGTCAAGTGCAGCAGAGAGAGTATTGTTATAGTGGGTTATAGCAAGGTCAGGGCAGGATATCGTGGAAGTGTGGGGGAGGCGTAGTTGAATAAGATTGGAGAGTTGGGGAGCGTCCACAGTGTGCAGATTTCTGCTGGTGCGGGGGCGAGAGGGGGAAGTAGGTTTAGTATCTATATTAGGATTAAAGGTGAGCAGATGGTGGTCTGAGAAGGGAAATGGGCGACATGCAACATTAGAGAGAGAGCAGAGATAGGAGAATACCAGATCAATTGAGTGTCCTTCGCGGTGGGTAGGGAATAGGGTGGATTGTGACAGGCCAAAGGAGTTAGTGAGTGAGAGAAGTTTAGAGGCAGCAGGGGCAGATGGGTTGTCAATGGGGATGTTGAAGTCCCCTAGAATTAGAGCAGGTGTATTTGTGGAGAGAAAGTAAGGAAGCCAGGCAGCAAAGTTGTCAAGGAATTGGGAAGTTGGTCCAGGGGGGCGATAGATAACTGCCACTCTGAGAGAGAGAGGGGAGAACAGGCGAATGCAGTGGACTTCAAAGAAAGAAAAGGAGAGAGATGGAAATGGGGATAGGTACTGATAGGAGCAGGAGGGGGAGAGTAAGATGCTAACACCGCCACCGTGTCTCTCACCTGGCCTAGGTGTGTGGCTAAAGTGAAGACCACCATGTGTGAGAGCAGCAATGGAAGCAGTGTCAGAGGAAGATAGCCAGGTTTCAGTAATAGCTAAGAGGTTGAAAGCGTTGGAAACAAACAGGTCGTGAACAGTTGTAAGCTTGTTACAGACGGAGCGAGCATTCCAGAGGGCACAAGAAAAGGGAGGGGTTAGGCGCTGTGAGTTAATTGAGATGAGATTGTTGGTATTGCGTGACCTAGGATTTTTGCAGTGGGAGATGGAGCGAGAGTGTAAAAGTGTGGCGATTCCAGGGTTAGGAGAGACATCCCCAGCAGCAAGTAGTAGTAGCAGTGAGAGAGACAGAAGGTGAGAGTGAGATTTGTAGGAGCGGGAATGATTAGACACAGGAGAGTTAGAGGGGGAGAGTTTCTAAGGAAACAAAGTAGTTCATGAGAGGACAGCATAGGGGATGAGAGAAGGGAGGGGGAGATATGGATAGTGTGGGGATTGTTGTTATAGGGACATGCAGTGATTTTTAGGAGAAGGGAAGACATAGAGAGCAGAAAAGGCATAGAAAGCATTGTGTAGAAGTATAGTTATTAAGTTTACCTGTTAGTTGGTCTGCAGTTTCAACCTCCAGTTTCTAACTCCAGTGTGCTAACTCTTGCTACTTGTAACAGAGAGCTACTTAGATCAGAGAGCCATCGTCCCAAAATGAGCCTTAAGCTCATAAAAGCTTTGAATGCTATATTAATATAAGCCCTGGTGAGTGCTCTTCATTTTTGGGATTTTGTATTTACATTGGATGCACCCCAGGCAGTTGTTCAATGAAGTGAGTGCGGAGTTCATCTGGGACTGTTGTATTATTATTAACTCTGGCACCCTACGGACTAAGATTTTCTTTGCTCTGACTGTTTGGAAGTTAACAGATGGTTAACTTTTGTTTTTATTGAATATAAGATACAATATGGAATACAGCATGGATTGGTGATATAGAGGCCCCAGAGGATACTATACAGGGTTAAATATACAGAGGATGATGCGGATAGAATCCGGTTTGCCGCTCTACCAACAAGAGATTTAAAGGAACAGCCGCCCCATTTATATGCTAACTGACTAAACACTACATGGAACTTTTCTATCGGAATACCATAGAAAACTATTTATTCCAAGGGGATTCAGGGTCAAAAACATCCCACAACCCTGCTTTTTGCATCAGATGGTGCAGCATTTTAAATAAATGCTCTTTGGACCTGATGCTCTTAGTAATAGAGGAGGTAAGGATACTAATGAACAAGGTAGATGTTGAAATACAACAATTTGAACAATCAAATGGATGTACAAATAGCAGCTTTTTTTAAGAAATGGGAAGTATTTATATGTTCTTTGCAAATCTCTGCACAGAAAATATTAGTAAAGCCACTATTGAAATCGGCCTATGTACAAACTAATATCTATACTGGGCATTTCCCTAGATGTTGGTCAGATGAGAGTACTGTGGAATAATGGGGGTTGAGATGGGGCGCGGGAGTCGGGTAGAAGGAAGAGGAGAGAGGAAATATATATATATATATTTTTTATTTATTTATTTTTTCTCCGTAAATAACACATATTGATCAGAAATATATAATTTAAATTTGAAACGGAAAAATTGAATATTTTCTTATAGCATTATAAGCTCTTTCCTTTTTTATGTTTGAATCATTAATTAAGTGTCCAAAAATATGAATGTTGTAAGGTGTTAGTAATGTAAGTCAAAGATAAAAATTCCAACAGGGAGAATATAGTTTAATCTGCTGAGATACTATTAAGGGTGCCTATTTGCAGGTCATTTATTGTTGAATTTTCGTATGATTTGATGCCCTGCGTGGCACACAAACAAAGAATATGTCTGTGTTTTCGCTTATTTGCATTTATGTTGTAATATTCTACCCTGCTGGTATACAAATAAAATAAATATTTAAACAATTTGAACAATCACACAAAATAACTCTGGAAGCAGACCAAGATAAATGGTTAGAGAAATTAACCAAACAGGTACAAGACTTTGAAACAGAACTGTTGACTTTTAAAAATCGCAAGTGGGATACTGTGGAATTTGACTATAAAGATAAAAGAGTCTATAGATGGTTACTCTCTGCTGAGGAACGGCAGAGGACCTTTGAAAATAGACTGAGAAGAGCACGTTTCTACAGGCCCAGGAATATGACTACAGTGGATTCATCTGGCAACAGCTCCGACTCAGAAGGTGTAATGAGGACCGAAGTACAGCAAAGAACAACAGATGAAAGTGTTATGACCAGGTCAAAAAACTTGGGAGGCACCGGACGCACATCAGGAGAGGGGGTGGCACGAGGAAGACCACCCAGAGCCAGACGCAGGATGTAATGCATGACATAGTGATTAACTTAAGTTCCTATCAATTGTCATCATTGGAAATCAAGATACTAAATAAAGGTGTGTCTTTCATTCCCACATCATTCTATAAACCATTTGAGATGTATATTCATATGCAGAAATTTGAACGGAACCTTAGACTCAAGAAGCATTTTGGTAGAGAATTGGGTGATAATACCTGGGATTCAAGTAACACGACAAGATTAAAACCTAAGAGTACCTACGATTGCTCCAGTTCCAACCCAAGTATAAAACTTACACAAGACTTTTATTGGAAGATACAGGGAAAATGTGTACAATGGCTAAATCAGGATGCAGGAACAACTTATCAAGAGAAGAGAGACAGACGTTGGACAGTCTGAGCAAAAACAAAGATCTGATCTTCAGAGAGACTGATAAGGGGGGAGCCCTAGTGATAATGGATTACGTATATTATCAACAGGAAATTCTTATACAGTTGAACGACACCTCCACGTATAAACAGCTAACCTGCAACCCGACAAAATTGTTTAAAGCACAGATTGAAGAAGTTTTGGATCAAGCTTTTGAGAATGGATGGCTCAACAAACAGAGAGGTTTTATGAGAGTGGAGCATCCTTGGTTACCTGCATTCTATACGCTACCAAAAGTTCAAAAACATCCCACTAGTCCTCCTGGAAGACCTATAGTGTCCTCCATAGGATCTCTTTTACAGCCCATTGCAATATTTTTAGATAGTATCCTACAGCCATTTGTACAAAATATGCCCTCATTTCTTCTAGACTCTATCAGTCTAATTAAAGAAATAAAGTTGTTCCCCAAAATTGAAGAGCCGATCATCATGGTAACATTAGACGTTGTAAGTCTGTATACCGCTATTCCACATGGACAAGGGATTGTAGCTCTCCATAAACAACTGAACCAGTACCCATATGTGGGACAACCAGTAGAATTGATTTTGGAACTATTAGAACTGTGTCTCGGTAGAAACTACTTCAAATTTGAAAAGTCATTTTTTCTGCAACTAAAAGGGACGGCGACTAATATGGCCCCATCGTACGCCAACTTATATATGGCTGAGTTTGAGGAGAGAGATACGGACCTATTTGCACATCAGCACATAAGGTATTTCAGACGTTACATAGATGATTTGTTCATCCTATGGTCAGGCACGGAATCTGAACTGGTGAATTGATTTCTGAAGTTGAATGCCGTTTCTTCTAATTTACAATTCAAGATGACCCAGAGTTCCACAGCTGTGGATTTTCTGGATTTGAGAATATTCCTTGAAGCTGGCATGTTGTGTACAACTTTATTTTTTAAAAAAAGAGACTGCTAGAAACTCGCTATTGGAGGCTACAAGCTGCCATCCACCATCACTAAAGAATGCCCTTCCCATCTCCCAATTTAAGAGGGTCATACGAAACAACAGCAAACAAGGTTATGCTCAACAGCAACTGGGGGAGATAAAAATGAGATTTCTCAAGAGGGGCTATCATGAGAAACATATCGATCAACATTTCAAACGATTCGTCTCAATGGATCAAGATACAGCCCTACAAGCTGCAACGTTAAGGGATAAAGAGAAAAGAATGATTCTCACTACGACATATACTTCAGACAAACATAATCTACAACAATTGATAAAGAAGAACTGGAATATAGTGGAGAGTGACAAGAACCTACCGTTTCAGGGTTTATCACACCCACAGGTGGGATACAGAAGATCCAGATCGCTACGAGACATTTTGGTGAAGGTGGACCCTGTTCAGAGCTATGGCAAAATGAACTGGTTACAAACAGCCAAACCTGAGTGTTACAAATGTGTTGGTTGCACTACGTGCAACGGTCTTTCCAATGCTAAGTTCTTTACCCACCCAGCTACCAATCACAGGTACACTATCCAACATAGGGTAACCAGCAAGACTACACATATTGTGTATTTGTTGCATTGTCCGTGTGGGTTATTCTATGTCGGAAAGACCATCGATGATCTCCGCACCCATATGGCCAACCATCGCGCTGCCATTCGGTCTGCCATAAACAATAGGGGGTCTGAACAACCCATGGCATGACATTTTGCGTTGATGGGCCATACGGTGGCGGACCTGAGATATGTGATCATAGATCACATTCCACCCTTATTGAGGGGTGGGGATAGGAACAGGCTATTATTACAGTGCGAGACTAGATGGATTTTTAATTTGGGCACCTTGGTGCCTGGTGGGCTGAATACCCACCTACACTGGCACTGTTTTCTATAATATGGATTACTTGCAGATAGATTAGTTTTTATATAAAAGGTTTACGATCATTATATAGCTATAGCAATTTGAGAAGACTACAGGGAATCTATATAATATTCTGTAAATAAGATAAAATATGTTAGCCAGCTTGACCCCCCTTTTTGGATAGGCATTGTGGATATGGAATATTTAACTACAATGCTGTAAGTAACATTTCATAATATGGACATACATAGTATGACAGTCTTATTCATGTCTGAGCAATAATATAGTATATAGATGGTTACAGGGCTCCTTAGCATGCATAATCAATATAAGGACCAGGAATGTTTAAAGCATGGCTTATTGTTATTAAATGGCAGACATTTTTGATTGATGTTTAATACTAATAACCCAAGTGAGACATGTTGTTTCCATGTTGTAACATTTTAATCACATCTTTTTCTAGTTAACGCTGCGGCCAGTTGCCATGCCGACGGTCTGAACATGCGCAGTTGTGCGATCAGGACGCCGGGTGACTTCCGGTACAGCGGCGATGATAGTTGGTGAGGGGTATATAAGTTATGAGGTATGTATCTTGCTGTAAGGTCTGAGGACGGGGTTAAAAACCCTGAAACGTCACTTTATGTAATAAAAACTTTTAATGCTATATTAATATAAGCCCTGGTGAGTGCTCTTCCTGTTTGGGATTTTATATATATATATATATATATATATATATACATACATACCCACACACATATATATATACACACACATATATATATATATATATATATATATATATATATATATATATACACACATAGAAATACACACACACACATATATACAGGGAGTGCAGAATTATTAGGCAAGTTGTATTTTTGAGGATTAATTTTATTATTGAACAACAACCATGTTCTCAATGAACCCAAAAAACTCATTAATATCAAAGCTGAATAGTTTTGGAAGTAGTTTTTAGTTTGTTTTTAGTTTTAGCTATTTTAGGGGGATATCTGTGTGTGCAGGTGACTATTACTGTGCATAATTATTAGGCAACTTAACAAAAAACAAATATATACCCATTTCAATTATTTATTTTTACCAGTGAAACCAATATAACATCTCAACATTCACAAATATACATTTCTGACATTCGAAAAACAAAACAAAAACAAATCAGTGACCAATATAGCCACCTTTCTTTGCAAGGACACTCAAAAGCCTGCCATCCATGGATTCTGTCAGTGTTTTGATCTGTTCACCATCAACATTGCGTGCAGCAGCAACCACAGCCTCCCAGACACTGTTCAGAGAGGTGTACTGTTTTCCCTCCTTGTAAATCTCACATTTGATGATGGACCACAGGTTCTCAATGGGGTTCAGATCAGGTGAACAAGGAGGCCATGTCATTAGATTTTCTTCTTTTATACCCTTTCTTGCCAGCCATGCTGTGGAGTACTTGGACGCGTGTGATGGAGCATTGTCCTGCATGAAAATCATGTTTTTCTTGAAGGATGCAGACTTCTTCCTGTACCACTGCTTGAAGAAGGTGTCTTCCAGAAACTGGCAGTAGGACTGGGAGTTGAGCTTGACTCCATCCTCAACCCGAAAAGGCCCCACAAGCTCATCTTTGATGATACCAGCCCAAACCAGTACTCCACCTCCACCTTGCTGGCGTCTGAGTCGGACTGGAGCTCTCTGCCCTTTA
>NW_026511871.1:1089416-1121916 GCF_027579735.1 Bombina bombina | reverse complement strand
CAAATAGCAGTTTGTAACATATCTCCCCTTTTGGAGGGAGACTAACCAGGCACCTGACCTTCTGCCGGTCAGTGCCTAAGTTAGTCTTGCAACCCACCCACAAATAATCGTTAGCAGCAAAGTAGCCCCCCCACAATACGTAGTACTGGCCTGTAAGTTCCAGGTTGTAGGATGAAAGTGCAGCATCCTCTGCCTTCCTGGCGCAGCTGGGCAAATAGCTGATGGTACTTGGGGGGCAGAGGCCAGCGGCACTCTGCCCTGGTGCCAGCGCTTCTGCTGGGGTGAGGGGTTTGCAGGCCAGACCTGTAACAAGGGGGTCTGTAGGGCAGAGGCCAGCAGCGCTCTGTCCTGATGCCAGCTCTTCTGCTGGGGGAATTGGGGCATAGTCCTGCCCGGTGGCAAAGGGAACGTGGGGGTCAGTGGGGGTTAACATCTTCACTGTTAACCCTGGGCCCAAGTTAGGAGTTAGCTGGGGAGGGGGAGATTGGCTTACCTCCTCCTCCTGATACTCCGGTGGCCGTTGGGAAGGGAGGTCGATGCTCTCCGCTTCCTGTGGAACATGCTGCGGCTGGGGAGAGAGACCGGTTGTCTCCTCTCCCTGGAAGGCACACTCCGGCTGGGGAGGGAGGTCGATGCTCTCCCCTCCCTGTAGCTGGGTCTGTCGCTGGGGATCTGGGTCGCCTGCCCAGCATCCCTGTAGGGCCGGTAGAGAGACTGCGGTCCCATCTCCACCTGCCTGCTGGGGGTCCTCCCAGGACCAGTCTATGAGGCCTGCTGCCTCTGGTATCTCTGGTTGGGGAAGGAGACTGGTTGTCTCTTCCCTCTGCACGGTATACTGCCGCTGGGGAGGGAGGTCGCTGCTCTCCTCTCCCTGTGGAACATGCTGCGGCTGGGGAGAGAGACCAGGTGTCCATACCCTCAAACTCCACAGTTGGCGCTCAAAGGCTCGTGCCGCTTCGTTCTCAGTAGCCAATTCCCGGATGAGGCGACTGACTACCTCCTGTGCAGGGTCTGGACCATATCGGACTAGCCGCCTCTTTACCTCTGGAATGAAATCCGCGCCCTCATAGTGACGGATCAGGTTGAGGTGCTCTTCACAGGGTTCTGACCAGTATCTTGTCAGCTCCATGCTGCTGTAGGTAGGGACGCTGCGCAGTGGCTAGCGTTGCCCTCAATAACTCTCCTACGATACCAGTGCTGTTGGGGTGCTGCTCCTTGCACTAGGACGCGATCCCACCGCTGCCGCCAAATGTTACGGTTGCCTCCAGGCTGGCTGGAAGTTGGACCGTAGAAAAGGATGCTCCTAGCGCTCACCAAAGGAGCAGCAGCACCGTGGACACTCTAACTGCTGCGTAGCCACCATAAGTAACGCAGACTCCACGAACCACCGCTGCTGGGCTGGTATCTCGCCGTCTGCTCTGCGCCCTGGACCTACGACCAGGCTCCAGTAGGTGAACCTCTTCCTTCTGTAGCAATCCCTGTAGCTAAGGGAGTATGAAAAGCATAGCAATCCCTGTAGTGATTATAGCTGAAGCTGTCCCCTACAAACATGAGTCAAAGCTGCAAGTTAGAGGGTCAACATAGGTCTGAAGTGCTGGAGCATACAGCCTGCTTTTTTATTGAGGTTACATGCAAACAGGACACTCTCAGGGGGAGGCATAAAATCCCCCATCACACATTTGATATTAGATAGAGAGACACTCCCTTTGACAGGCCACAACATTACTTTAGCAGATAACATTTTACACACAATAAAACAATGCAGACCACCTTATCACTACTAGAAGTCTGATTAGACAATGGGAATGTTTTATCACTAAACTTAATTAGAGCTGATCCCAGCAAACTTGTATTTAGAATGCTTCTTGAAGCTGAACAAAGTTATCTCTGTAGTTCTGACTGAAGGGTCTGTCACATAGCACTTAATGGCACACAATGAAACTGAACCAAGTGGGAGAAAGCCAGGGACAAGTCATTTCACAGGTCTGGGGACATAGTCTTAAAGGGGCATTGTTCACCAAAGTCACAATATGTCCCCAGACGGTTCTTAAAGGGCCATACACACCCAATAAAAGTTAATATGTTTTCAGGGGCACAATCTTCCAGGGGCCATAGTCATGTGGAAGGAGGCTGGCAAATAGGCTTCTCCAAAATCCAGGGAAGCAGGGCAATTTTCCATTTAAAGGGCCAGTTACAAATAGCAGTTTGTAACACCCCCATAAGTACCCCCTCTGTAACTTACATAAGCCCCATCAGCTCCCCCTGTAACCCCCATAAGTACCCCCTGTGTAACCTACATAATCCCCATCAGCTCACACTGTAAAACCCATAAGTACCCCCTCTGTAACCTACATAAGCCCCATCAGCTCTCACTGTAACCCCCATAAGTACCCCCTCTGTAACCTACATAAGCCCCATCAGCTCTCACTGTAACCCCCATAAGTACCCCCTCTGTAACCTACATAAACCCCATCAGCTCTCACTGTAACCCCCATAAGTACCCCCTCTGTAACCTACATAAGCCCCATCAGCTCCCCCTGTAACCCCCATAAGTACCCCCTCTGTAACCTACATAAGCCCCATCAGCTCTCACTGTAATCCCCATAAGTACCCCCTCTGTAACCTACATAAGCCCCATCAGCTCTCACTGTAACCCCCATAAGTACCCCCTGTGTAACCTACATAAGCCCCATCAGCTCTCACTGTAACCCCCATAAGTACCCCCTCTGTAACCTACATAAGCCCCATCAGCTCTCACTGTAACCCCCATAAGTACCCCCTCTGTAACCTACATAAGCCCAATCAGCTCTCACTGTAACCCACATAAGTAGCCCCTCTGTAACCTACATAAGCCCCATCAGCTCTCACTGTAACCCCCATAAGTACCCCCTCTGTAACCTACATAAGCCACGTCAGCTCTCACTGTAACCCCCATAAGTACCCCCTCTGTAACTTACATAAGCCCCATCAGCTCTCACTGTAACCCCCATAAGTACCCCCTGTGTAACCTACATAAGCCCCATCAGCTCTCACTGTAACCCCCATAAGTACCCCCTGTGTAACTTACATAAGCCCCATCAGCTCCCCCTGTAACCCCCATAAGTACCCCCTCTGTAACTTACATAAGCCCCATCAGCTCCCCCTGTAACCCCCATAAGTACCCCCTCTGTAACCTACATAAGCCCCATCAGCTCCCCCTGTAACCCCCATAAGTAGCCCCTCTGTAACCTACATGTGGCAATCCTAGCCACTTCTGGACTATAATGTAAGAAAGGTTGTCTATAGACTGTATTGTGTGCTATGTATATGTGACAGACCCTTCGGTCAGAACTGTAACAGTTAACCTTGTTCAGCTTTCAGAAGCTATTTTCTAAATACAAGGTTGCTGACATCAGCTATTGTGTGCTCTAATTAAGTTTAGTAATAAACCTTCCCATTGTCTAATCATCTCCAGAGTCAGACTGCTAGTGATAAGATGGACTGCATTGTTATCTGCTTAAGTAATGTAATTCTATTGTGGCATGTAAAAGGGTGTTTGCTCTCTATCTAATGTACAACATTCTTTCAACCCCCCAGCTGGGGTCAGACCTGCATAAATACTAGGCACATAGCCTTTAATAAATGTCATTCTGTTTTAAACCTGCAATGTGGAGCCTGGTCTCATGTTTGAGGGGAAAAACTGGCTGGGTTGTGAGTTGCTGATCCCATATTCAGGACATTGTTGATCTGGTGTTAACCCTTGGTATCCTGTTGGTACCGTAACACTACATAAGCCCCATCAGCTCCCCCTGTAACCCCCATAAGTACCCCCTCTGTAACCTACATAAGCCCCATCAGCTCCCCCTGTAACCCCCATAAGTAGCCCCTCTGTAACCTACATAAGCCCCATCAGCTCCCCCTGTAACCCCTATAAGTACCCCTCTGTAACCTACATAAACCCCATCAGCTCCCCCTGTAACCCCCATAAGTACCCCTCTGTAACCTACATAAGCCTCATCAGCTCTCACTGTAACCCCCATAAGTACCCCCTCTGTAACCTACATAAGCCCCTTCAGCTCTCACTGTAACCCCCATAAGTACCCCCTCTGTAACCTACATAAGCCTCATCAGCTCTCACTGTAACCCCCATAAGTACCCCCTCTGTAACCTACATAAGCCTCATCAGCTCTCACTGTAACCCCCATAAGTACCCCCTCTGTAACCTACATAAGCCCCATCAGCTTTCACTGTAACCCCCATAAGTACCCCCTGTGTAACCTACATAAGCCCCATCAGCTCTCACTGTAACCCCCATAAGTACCCCCTCTGTAACCTACATAAGCCCCATCAGCTCTCACTGTAACCCCCCTAAGTACCCCCTCTGTAACCTACATAAGCCTCATCAGCTCTCACTGTAACCCCCATAAGTACCCCCTCTGTAACCTACATAAGCCTCATCAGCTCTCACTGTAACCCCCATAAGTACCCCCTCTGTAACCTACATAAGCCCCATCAGCTCCCCCTGTAACCCCCATAAGTACCCCCTCTGTAACCTACATAAGCCTCATCAGCTCCCCCTGTAACCCCCATAAGTACCCCCTCTGTAACCTACATAATCCCCATAAGCTCTCACTGTAACCCCCATAAGTACCCCCTCTGTAACTTACATAAGCCCCATCAGCTCCCCCTGTAACCCCCATAAGTACCCCCTGTGTAACCTACATAAGCCCCATCAGCTCCCCCTGTAACCCCCATAAGTACCCCCTCTGTAACCTACATAAGCCCCATCAGCTCTCACTGTAACCCCCATAAGTAGCCCCTCTGTAACCTACATAAGCCCCATCAGCTCTCACTGTAACCCCCATAAGTACCCCCTCTGTAACCTACATAAGCCCCATCAGCTCTCACTGTAACCCCCATAAGTACCCCCTGTGTAACTTACATAAGCCCCATCAGCTCTCACTGTAACCCCCATAAATAGCCCCACTGTAACCTACATAAACCCCATCAGCTCTCACTGTAACCCCCATAAGTACCCCCTCTGTAACCTACATAAGCCCCATCAGCTGTCACTGTAACCCCCATAAGTACCCCCTCTGTAACCTACATAAGCCCCATCAGCTCTCACTGTAACCCCCATAAGTACCCCCTCTGTAACCTACATAAGCCCCATCAGCTCTCACTGTAACCCCCATAAGTACCCCCTCTGTAGCCTACATAAGCCCCATCAGCTCTCACTGTAACCCCCATAAGTACCCCCTCTGTAACCTACATAAGCCCCATCAGCTCTCACTGTAACCCCCATAAGTACCCCCTCTGTAACCTACATAAGCCCCATCAGCTCTCACTGTAACCCCCATAAGTAGCCCCTCTGTAACCTACATAAGCCCCATCAGCTCTCACTGTAACCCCCATAAGTACCCCCTGTGTAACCTACATAAGCACCATCAGCTCCCCCTGTAACCCCTATAAGTACCCCCTCTGTAACCTACATAAGCCCCATCAGCTCTCACTGTAACCCCCATAAGTACCCCCTCTGTAACCTACATAAGTCCCATCAGCTCTAACTGTAACCCCCATAAGTACCCCTCTGTAACCTACATAAGCCCCATCAGCTCTCCCTGTAACCCCCATAAGTACCCCCTGTGTAACCTACATAATCCCCATCAGCTCTCACTGTAACCCCCATAAGTACCCCCTCTGTAACCTACATAAGCCCCATCAGGTCCCCCTGTAACCCCCATAAGTACCCCCTCTGTAACCTACATAAGCCCCATCAGCTGTCACTGTAACCCCCATAAGTACCCCCTCTGTAACCTACATAAGCCTCATCAGCTCTCACTGTAACCCCCATAAGTACCCCCTCTGTAACCTACATAATCCCCATCAGCTCTCACTGTAACCCCCATAAGTACCCCTTCTGTAACCTACATAAGCACCATCAGCTCTCCCTGTAACCCCCATAAGTACCCCCTCTGTAACCTACATAAGCCTCATCAGCTCCCCCTGTAACCCCCATAAGTACCCCCTCTGTAACTTACATAAGTCCCATCAGCTCCCCCTGTAACCCCCATAAGTACCCCTCTGTAACCTACATAAGCCCCATCAGCTCCCCCTGTAACCCCCATAAGTAGCCCCTCTGTAACTTACATAAGCCCCATCAGCTCTCACTGTAACCCCCATAAGTACCCCCTGTGTAACCTACATAAGCCCCATCAGCTCTCACTGTAACCCCCATAAGTACCCCCTCTGTAACCTACATAAGCCCCATCAGCTCCCCCTGTAACCCCCATAAGTTCCCCCTGTGTAACCTACATAAGCCCCATCAGCTCTCACTGTAACCCCCATAAGTACCCCCTGTGTAACCTACATAAGCCCCATCAGCTCTCACTGTAACCCCCATAAGTAGCTCCTCTGTAACCTACATAAGCCCCATCAGCTCCCCCTGTAACCCCCATAAGTACCCCCTCTGTAACCTACATAATCCCCATCAGCTCTCACAGTGATTACCTTATAAATGACAGTCACAGTGGTTTCCTTATAAATGACAGTCACAGTGGTTACCTTATAAATGTCAGTCACAGTGATTACCTTATATATGACAGTCACAGTGATTACCTTATAAGTGACAGTCACAGTGGTTGCTTTATAAATGACAGTCACAGTGATTACCTTCTAAATGACAGTCACATAGGTTACCTTATAAATGACAGTCACAGTAACATAGTAACATACATAGTAACATAGTAGATAAGGTTGAAAAAAAGACTGAAGTCCATCGAGTTCAACCTATACAAATCTAAAATACTTACAAAAAGCTCCAGTTAAGCTTAAATAACCCCATTAAAATGTGACCCATTTAATACTAGCAATCATATCCATGAATTTTGTTAGTATACAGAAACTTATCCAGACTATTTTTAAATGTATCTATGGTATTGGCATTCACTACCTCCTTTGGTAATGAGTTCCACAATTTTATTGCTCTCACAGTGAAAAAACGTTTCCGTTGCAGGAGATTAAATCTCCTTTCCTCCAACCTTAAATTATGACCTCTTGTCAGAAACAATTTTCTTGGAATAAACAGAGCTTCTGCCATCTCTGTATATGGGCCTTGAATATATTTATATAAAGTAATCATGTCACCTCTCAAGCGCCTTTTTTCTAAAGAAAACAGACCCAGTTTGGCTAGCCTCTCCTCATAGGTTAATTTCTCCAATCCCCTTATTAGCTTTGTGGCCCTTCTCTGAACTTTTTCTAGTTCTGCAATATCTTTTTTAGCAATTGGTCCCCAGAACTGCACTCCAAACTCAAGGTGAGGTCTTACCAGGGCTTTATATAATGACAGAATTATGCTTTCCTCCCTTGAATCAATACCTCTTTTAATACATGCTAGTATCTTATTAGCCTTTGAAGCCGCTGCCCTGCATTGTGCACCCATCTTTAGCTTGTTATCTATTACTACTCCCAAATCCCTTTCCTCCTGTGTTTGGCTAAGTCTTGTCCCATTTAAAAAATACGTAGCCTGCTTATTTTTACTTCCAAAATGTAGAACCTTGCATTTTTCCGTATTAAATCTCATTTTCCATTCACTTGCCCATAGTTCTAATTTTAGCAAATCCCTTTGCAAAGAGAGTTCGTCCTGCTCTGACCTTATGACCTTACTTAACTTAGTATCATCTGCAAAAATAGAGATGTCGCTATTTAATCCTTGCTCCAAGTCATTTATAAAAATATTAAAAAGAACAGGGCCCAGTACTGATCCCTGGGGGACGCCACTGATTACCTTTGTCCAATCTGAGTATGATCCATTTACTACTACTCGTTGCTCCCTATCTTTTATCCAGTTATTTATCCATGAGCTAACATTTTCAGCTATTCCCAGTCCCTTAATTTTGTGCATTAATCTCTCATGTGGCACTGTATCAAATGCCTTTGCAAAATCTAAGTATATCACATCCACTGATTCCCCTTTATCTATATTTTGACTTACTTCCTCGTAGAATCTAATCAGATTAGTTTGACATGATCTATTTCTCCTAAAGCCATGCTGATTAGAACTCATAATCTTGTTTACACGAATATGCTCATCAATATAATCCCTTATAATCCCTTCAAATATCTTCCCCACTATTGATGTCAGACTAACTGGTCTATAGCTTCCTGGATCATCCCTGCTTCCCTTTTTGAAGAGTGGCACCACATCAGCTTTACGCCAATCCTGGGGTACCATGCCTGAGGATAATGAGTCTTGAAAAATTAAGAGTAAAGGTTTGTCTATAACAGTGCTAAGTTCCCTCAACACCCTTGGGTGAATTCCATCTGGGCCTGGAGTTTTATTTACCTTAATATTTTCCATTTTTTTCCTGATATCCTCTAAACAAAACCCAGTTAGTGGTATGGACTGGCATGTTCTATTATGTTCAAAAGTATCATTCAATGGTTCTTCTCTTGTGTATACTGAAGAAAAAAACTGGTTTAGTACCTCAGCCTTCTCCCTGTCATTATTTATCATGCTACCCTCCACACATTTTAATGTACCTATATTATCCTTCTTAGATTTTTTGCTATTTATGTACTTAAAGAACCTTTTAGGGTTAGACTTAGAATCCTTAGCAATTAATTTTTCATTTTCAATTTTGGCTAATTTGATTGCTTTTTTGCATGCTTTGTTACATTCCTTATAAATATTGTATGCCGAGTCTGTACTATTTTCTTTTAATAATTTAAATGCCCTACGTTTTTTCCTAATTTCTCTTAACACATTTTTATTTAGCCATAATGGCTTTGTTTTTTTATTTTTACTTTTATAACCATATGGTATGTGTTGATATGTATATTTATTTAACACATTTTTAAATATTATCCATTTATTCTCTGTATTTTTATTAGAAAATACATTGTCCCAATTTATATTATTTAATGATTTCCTTAAATGATTTATAAGTGATTACCTTCTAAATGACAGTCACAGTGATTACCTTCTAAATGACAGTCACATAGGTTACCATATAAATAACAGTCGTAGTGATTACCTTATAAATGACAGTCACATTGGTTACATTATAAATGACAGTCACAGTGATTACCTTATAAATGACAGTCACAGTGATTACCTTATAAGTGACAGTCACAGTGGTTACCTTATAAATGACAGTCACAGTGATTACCTTATAAATGACACTCACAGTGGTTACCTTATAAATGAGAGTCACAGTGATTACCATATAAATGACAGTCACAGTGGTTAACTTATAAGTGACTGTCACAGTGATTACCTTATAAATGACAGTCACAGTGGTTACCATATAAATGACAGTCACAGTATTTACCTTATAAATGACAGTCACAGTGATTACCTTATAAATGACAGTCACAGTTCTTACCTTATAAGTGACAGTCACAGTGATTACCTTATAAATGACAGTCACAATATTTACCTTATAAATGACAGTCACAGTGGTTACCTTACAAATTACAGTCACAGTGATTACTTTATAAATGACAGTCACAGTGGTTACCTTATAAATGACAGTCACAGTGGTTAACTTATAAGTGACAGTCACAGTGATTACCTTATATATGACAGTCACAGTGATTACCTTATAAGTGACAATCACAGTGATTACCTTATAAGTGACAGTCACAGTGATTACCTTATAAATGACAGTCACAGTGATTACCTTATAAGTGACAGTCACAGTGATTACTTTATAAGTGAGAGTCACAGTGGTTACCTTATAAGTGACAGTCACAGTGATTACCTTATATATGACAGTCACAGTGGTTACCTTATAAATGACAGTCACAGTGATTACCTTATAAATGACAGTCACAGTAGTTACCTTATATATGGCAGTCACAGTGATTACCTTATAAATGACAGTTGCAGTGGTTACCTTATAAATGACAGTCACATAGGTTACCATATAAATGATAGTCACAGTGGTTACCTTATAAGTGACTGTCACAGTGATTACCTTATAAATGACAGTCACAGTGGTTACCATATAAATGACAGTCACAGTATTTACCTTATAAATGACAGTCACAGTGATTACCTTATAAATGACAGTCACAGTTTTTACCTTATAAGTGACAGTCACAGTGATTACCTTATAAATGACAGTCACAGCATTTACCTTATAAATGACAGTCACAGTGGTTACCTTACAAATTACAGTCACAGTGATTACTTTATAAATGACAGTCACAGTGGTTACCTTATAAATGACAGTCACAGTGGTTACCTTATAAGTGACAGTCACAGTGATTACCTTATAAATGACAGTCACAGCGATTACCTTATAAGTGACAATCACATTGATTACCTTATAAGTGACAGTCACAGTGATTACTTTATAAGTGAGAGTCACAGTGGTTACCTTATAAGTGACAGTCACAGTGATTACCTTATAAATGACAGTCACAGGGATTACCTTATATATGACAGTCACAGTGATTACTTTATAAATGACAGTCACAGGGATTACCTTATAAGTGACAGTCACAGTGATTACCTTATAAATGACAGTCACAGGGATTACCTTATAAGTGACAGTCACAGTGGTTACCTTATAAATGACAGTCACAGTGATTACCTTATAAATGACAGTCACAGGGATTACCTTATAAATGACAGTCACAGGGATTACTTTATATATGACAGTCACAGTGATTACCTTATAAATGACAGTCACAGGGATTACCTTATAAATGACAGTCACAGGGATTACTTTATATATGACAGTCACAGTGATTACCTTATAAATGACAGTCACAGTGATTACCTTATATATGACAGTCACAGTGATTACCTTATAAATGACAGTCACAGTGGTTACCTTATAAGTGACAGTCACAGTGATTACCTTATAAATGACAGTCACAGGGATTACCTTATAAGTGACAGTCACAGTGGTTACCTTATAAATGATAGTCACAGGGATTACCTTATAAATGACAGTCACAGTGATTACCTTATAAATGACAGTCACAGGGATTATCTTATAAATGATAGTCACAGTGATTACCTTATAAATGACAGTCACAGGGATTACTTTATAAGTGACAGTCACAGTGATTATCTTATAAATGACAGTCACAGGGATTACCTTATAAGTGACAGTCACAGTGATTACATTATAAATGACAGTCACAGTGGTTACCTTATAAATGACAGTCACAGTGATTACCTTATAAATGACAGTCACAGTGGTTACCTTATAAATGACAGTCACAGGGATTACCTTATAAGTGACAGTCACAGTGATTACTTTATAAATGACAGTCACAGTGGTTACCTTATAAATGACAGTCACAGTGATTACCTTATAAATGACAGTCACAGTGATTACCTTATAAGTGACAGTCACAGTGATTACCTTATAAGTGACAGTCACAGGGATTACCTTATAAATGGCAGTCACAGTGATTACCTTATAAATGACAGTCACAGTGGTTACCTTATAAATGACAGTCACAGTGGTTACCTTATAAATGGCAGTCACAGTGGTTACCTTATAAATGACAGTCACAGTGATTACCTTATAAATGACAGTCACAGTGATTACCTTATAAGTGACAGTCACAGTGATTACCTTATAAATGACAATCACAGTGGTTACCTTATAAATGACAGTCACAGTGATTACCTTATAAATGACAATCACAGTGATTACCTTATAAATGACAGTCACATTGGTTACATTATAAATGACAGTCACATTGGTTACATTATAAATGACAATCACAGTAGTTACCTTATAAATGACAGTCACAGTGATTACCTTATAAATGACACTCACAGTGGTTACCTTATAAATGACAGTCACAGTGATTACCTTATAAGTGACAGTCACAGTGGTTACCATATAAATGACAGACACAGTGGTTACCTTATAAATGACAGTCACAGTGATTACTTTATAAATGACAGTCACAGTGATTACCTTATAAATGACAGTCACAGTGGTTACCTTATAAATGACAGTCACAGTGGTTACCTTATAAATGACAGTCACAGTGATTACCTTATAAATGACAGTCACAGTGGTTACCTTATAAATGACAGTCACAGTGATTACCTTATAAGTGACAGTCACAGTGGTTACCATATAAATGACAGACACAGTGGTTACCTTATAAATGACAGTCACAGTGATTACCTTATAAATGACAGTCACAGTGATTACCTTATAAATGACAGTCACAGTGGTTACCTTATAAATGACAGTCACAGTGGTTACCTTATAAATGACAGTCACAGTGATTACCTTATAAATGATAGTCACAGTGGTTACCTTATAAATGACAGTCACAGTGATTACCTTATAAATGACAATCACAGTGATTACCTTATAAATGACAGTCACATTGGTTACATTATAAATGACAGTCACATTGGTTACATTATAAATGACAATCACAGTAGTTACCTTATAAATGACAGTCACAGTGATTACCTTATAAATGACACTCACAGTGGTTACCTTATAAATGACAGTCACAGTGATTACCTTATAAGTGACAGTCACAGTGGTTACCATATAAATGACAGACACAGTGGTTACCTTATAAATGACAGTCACAGTGATTACTTTATAAATGACAGTCACAGTGATTACCTTATAAATGACAGTCACAGTGGTTACCTTATAAATGACAGTCACAGTGGTTACCTTATAAATGACAGTCACAGTGATTACCTTATAAATGACAGTCACAGTGGTTACCTTATAAATGACAGTCACAGTGATTACCTTATAAGTGACAGTCACAGTGGTTACCATATAAATGACAGACACAGTGGTTACCTTATAAATGACAGTCACAGTGATTACCTTATAAATGACAGTCACAGTGATTACCTTATAAATGACAGTCACAGTGGTTACCTTATAAATGACAGTCACAGTGGTTACCTTATAAATGACAGTCACAGTGATTACCTTATAAATGATAGTCACAGGGATTACCTTATGTTACGGTTACCCTTAGTCTCGCTGAGAGATGGACCGCTTAGTAGCCTGGATTCCTATTGCTGAAGAGGGGAGAAACTGCTTTCCATAGTATTCTATATGAGTCTCGCAAATGTAGAATAATCCCCCTTAGCTGTAGTACAGCTAGGATACCCTTCTGCCCACAAAAACGAGTCAACGCTGCGATTGAGGGACAACCAAGAACTGAGGACTGGGATGCCCAGCCTGCTTTTTATTTAGGTTACATGCACACAGGGAACTCCCAGGGGGGGAAGCATAAAATCCCCCATCACACATTTAGACAAAGCCCTTGGACAGGCCACCGCAGATAACAAGTACACACAAGAAAACAATTGAGTCCTTCTTATCACCTAGCAGTGAATGCTTATCACAAACTTAATTACAGTACACAATATGCTAGGAAACCTGCCTCAGAAAATAGTTTTCTCAAAACTGAACAGAGTTAACCCTTTATGAAATGATACTTGTTACAGTTTTCTTGGAGCCCTTCTTAGGCGCTGGCTTGGCTGGTTCAGGCATTGCTGCTGGGAAATAAGTTTCTTCACAACAAAATAACTAATGCTTCTGTAACAGTGCTCCCTTTCTGTGGAACACTCTGGCAGACACGGTCTGACCCCTTTTCGGGGCAGACTAAGGCTGTCCAGACCGCTGGTTATGCGGGGCTGAGGTCGGTTTGTCTGGACAACCCGTCGGCGTTGCCATTCTGTTTCCCAGGTCTGTAAGTAATGGTGAAATTGAAGGGTTGCAACGATAAACTCCAACGTAATAGCCTGCCATTATCTCCAGAGACCCGGTTCAGCCACACCAACGGGTTATGGTCGGTGACCAGAGTGAACTCCTGCCCATATAAATAGGGAGTCAATTTCTTTAATGCCCACACCAAAGCCAAACACTCCTTTTCGACCGCTGCATAGCTGACTTCGCGGGGCAGGAGCTTCCGGCTGATGTAGGCAACTGGATGCTCCCCTCCATCTTCGCCTACTTGGCTGAGGACGGCTCCCAGCCCGAACATGGAAGCATCTGTATGGACGATAAAACGTTTGTTAAGGGCTGGAGCCGCCAAGACAGGAGCGTTAATTAGAGCATTTTTGAGAGCCTGGAAAGCCGTTTCACAGTGGGGAGACCACAGGACCTGTCGAGGTAAGTTCTTCTTGGTCAAGTCAGTCAGGGGTTTGGCAAGTGTGCTGTAGTCTGGTACGAACCGTCTATAGTACCCTGCCGTGCCCAGGAAGGCTAGGACCTGAGTCTTAGTGATGGGGGTGGGCCAATTGGCGACAGCTTCTATCTTGGCCGGCTCTGGTCGCTGCTTTCCACACCCCACCCGGTGACCCAGGTACTGTACCTCGGCCATCCCAAAGTGGCATTTTTCTGGCTTCAGAGTCAGGCCAGCAGCCCGGATCTGATCCAGAACCATTCCTATGTGAGCTAAGTGGTCCTCCCATGACTCACTGTGGATCGCTATGTCGTCCAGGTAGGCGCAAGCAAAACTCTGGAAGCCATCCAGGAGCCTATCCACCAAGCGCTGGAATGTAGCTGGGGCATTCTTCATCCCAAACGGCATTACCCTAAACTGATATAAGCCGAATGGGGTGACGAATGCCGACTTGGGGATAGCCTCCGGGGCCAGGGGAATCTGCCAGTAACCTTTGCAGAGGTCAATAGTGGTCAGGTAATTTCCCCTGGCTATACGATCGAGTAGCTCGTCTACCCTGGGCATAGGGTAAGCGTCCGTCACGGTCTTTTCATTGAGCCTCCGATAGTCTACGCAGAACCGGGTGGTCCCATCTTTCTTGGGCACCAAGACAACTGGGGAGGCCCAGGGACTATCGGAGGGCTCAATTACCCTGAGTTGGAGCATCTCATCGATCTCCTTCTTCATTCCTATCCTAACTGCTTCGGGGATTCGGTACGGAGCCTGGCGCAAGGGAGCTTGTCCCGGAGTATCTACCTGGTGGGTGGTTAAAGTAGTGTACCCTGGCTTCGGGGAGAAGGTGAGGTGTTTGGACTGTAGGAGTTGGTTGAGCTGCTCCCTTTCAGTGGGGCTAAGTCGGTCTCCTATCTGAACCTGAGCCACTATACCTGTGGGGAGACTCTTTTCTAATAGGTCTGGAATGGGTAGACTGTCGGGGCCTTCCTGAGGGGAACAACATACGGCCATCACGTTCTCTGGTCGCTCAAAATATTCCTTGAGCATGTTTACATGGAATGTCTTTCTAAGATTGTTGTCGTGGCAGCTAGCTATCACATAAGTGGTGTCTCCCCTTTTCTCTACGATCTGGTAGGGGCCCTGCCAGGACGCCTGCAATTTGTCTGTCTTCACCGGCTTAAGTACTAACACCTTTTGTCCTATGGTAAAGATTCTCTTTCGGGCCCCCCGATCGTACCATACTTTCTGTCTTCTCTGGGCCGACTGGAGATTAGCCCGCACGGATTTGGCTAATTGCTCCATTCGGTCCCTAAGTTCCAGCACGTATGGCACAATGGGGACACCGTCAGTCTCCATCTCTCCCTCCCAGTGCTCCCGGATCAGGTTTAGGGGTCCCCGTACCTTTCTTCCGTAGAGCAACTCGAAGGGAGAGAACCCTGTCGTTTCCTGGGGCACCTCCCGATAAGCAAAAAGGAGGTGCGGCAGGAAGCGTTCCCAGTCTCGGTATTCCTGAGTGAACGTCTTGAGCATTTGCTTGAGGGTCCCATTGAACCTCTCACACAGCCCGTTCGTCTGGGGGTGGTATGGGGAGCTCAGGAGGGACTTAATTTTGCAAACCTGCCAGAGTTGTTGGGTCAATTCAGCCGTAAATTGGGTGCCTCGGTCGGATAGGATTTCTTTTGGAAATCCTACCCGGGAGAACACCTGTACTAGTGCATTCGCTACCGTATCCGCTTGTATGTTGGATAGGGCGACAGCCTCTGGGTACCTGGTAGCGTAGTCCACTACGGTAAGAATGTAGCGCTTACCGGAGGGACTAGGGGTAGCCAGTGGTCCCACTAGGTCAATAGCAACCCGGCTGAAGGGTTCCTCTACAATGGGCATATTTACTAGATGGGCTTTAGGGTGATCGCCTCGCCTTCCTACTCGTTGACACACATCGCAGGTGTTACAGTAAGTTCTAACGTCAGCGTGTACCCCTGGCCAAAAGAACGTGTGAGTAATGCGGTGTAGGGTACGGGTTACAGCTAGGTGGCCTGCTAAGGGGATGTCGTGGCCTATCTTGAGGATTTCTTGACGGTATTTGTGGGGCACTACCAGCTGTCGCCTACGCTGTCCCCTTTTCTCTGTCCAGCGGTATAGTTTCCCTTTTTCCCATAAGAATGTTTCATTATCTGCCCCGCCCCCTCTGGTCTCTGCTCGTTCCCTGTACTTTTGTAAGGTCGGGTCAGTCTTAGACTCTGTCTCGAAAGCATCTGGGGTGTCCCAGGGTATGGGGCCTAACATGTCAGGCAAGGTCGGGGTAGGTCTTACCTGTGTCTCCCGCACTGGTGAGAGTTCTCGCTCCGTCCGGGCTTGGGCCCGTGTAGTCACTGGGTCCGCCTCGTTGTTGCATACTGGAGCATAGGCAGAAGTCATGGGGCCCAAATCATTGCCCAGTAGTACTTCGGCAGGTAAATTATCCATTATGCCCACGTTCACAGCCCCCTTTCCCGCTCCCCAATCAAGATGCACTTTAGCTGTTGGAATTTTGTACACATCCCCCCCCGCCACTCTAACGGCCACAGTCTGTCCAGATCGCTTGTGCTGTGGCACCAAATGACTCTGTACCAGTGTGATAGTAGCCCCTGTGTCTCTCAATCCCTTGGTAGATCGCCCCTCGAGCCATACCTTCTGCCGATGGTGCTGGCGGTTATCTGAGGCAGCATATACAGGGTCCGCCTCGTGAAGCGGCCCCAAATATTCCTCCATAGGGGCCTCTTGGTTAACACAGAGGGTCCGGGCCGGACGATATGCCCCAGAGGGGTAATTGTAATTCCTGGGTGTCTGGTGCGTATTAAGGGGGCAGCTAGCCATGAAATGCCCTGGTTGCTTGCATCGGTGGCAAGTCGGTCTGGGACGCTCAGAGCTGTTATTGGGTGGTCCTGAGTGTCGGGCGGGCCCTGCGGGCACCGGGGCTCGGAATTCAGCACGAGGGGGTGCACGGTAAACCTCTCTGGGTTCGTGAAGACGGGAGTCATAATGTTCATCGGCCAATTTGGCTGCTTCTTCTAAGGTAGAAGGTCGCCTGTCTCGCAGCCATTCCTTCCCTTGCTGTTCCATGCCATTATAAAAATGTTCTAAGAGAAACAATTGTAAAATTTCCTCACCAGTCACCGCTTTACTTCCGCTCATCCAGTGATTTGCCGCTCTCCGCATTCGGTGCGCCCATTCCATATGGGTATCGTTAGGCTTCTTTTTCGTGCCCCGAAACTGTCGGCGATACGCGTCCGGAGTTACTGCGTACCATCGCAACAGTGTCTCCTTAACTAGCTCATACTGTGTCACTTCCTCAGCACCCAGAGTACGAAAGGCTTCCAGGGCTCGCCCGGATAGTTTCCCAGACAATATCGTGGGCCACTCCCTGTTGGGAATCTGGTGCAGGGCACATTGCCTTTCGAAGTCCGCCAAATATTCATCAATCCCTGTCTCGCTCTCTAGGAAGGGTCGAAATGCCGCATAGGGTATCTTGGGCCTCCCAGCATTTTCGACAGGGATGATTACCTGCGGGGCTTCAGCATTGCGGTGTGCGTTCGCTAGGTTGAGTTCGTGGGCTCGAGTCTCTCGTATATCCTTGTCCGCTTCCGCCATCAACTGCTGTACCAATTCCATGGAGGGGTTCGGCCCGTACAGTGAGAGCCTCTCCCGAACAATCCTGGTTTTTTCGTCACTAATCGTGGTCGGTGTTTCCGCCATTGTGAAGCTCTGATCCAGTTCGGTAAATTCTGCGATCAGCTCTCTCCTCGGCCAGTTGCTGGCGTACCCCCCTCTGCTTTCAAGTAAATCCTTTAGGGTTGTACGCTTCAATTTTTCGTAAGCGCTCTCCATCCGTTCTGTACCTCTCCTAGGAAATCCAGGAAAAATCCCACCGCTGCCGCCAAATGTTACGGTTACCCTTAGTCTCGCTGAGAGATGGACCGCTTAGTAGCCTGGATTCCTATTGCTGAAGAGGGGAGAAACTGCTTTCCATAGTATTCTATATGAGTCTCGCAAATGTAGAATAATCCCCCTTAGCTGTAGTACAGCTAGGATACCCTTCTGCCCACAAAAACGAGTCAACGCTGCGATTGAGGGACAACCAAGAACTGAGGACTGGGATGCCCAGCCTGCTTTTTATTTAGGTTACATGCACACAGGGAACTCCCAGGGGGGGAAGCATAAAATCCCCCATCACACATTTAGACAAAGCCCTTGGACAGGCCACCGCAGATAACAAGTACACACAAGAAAACAATTGAGTCCTTCTTATCACCTAGCAGTGAATGCTTATCACAAACTTAATTACAGTACACAATATGCTAGGAAACCTGCCTCAGAAAATAGTTTTCTCAAAACTGAACAGAGTTAACCCTTTATGAAATGATACTTGTTACAGTTTTCTTGGAGCCCTTCTTAGGCGCTGGCTTGGCTGGTTCAGGCATTGCTGCTGGGAAATAAGTTTCTTCACAACAAAATAACTAATGCTTCTGTAACACCTTATAAGTGACAGTCACAGTGATTACCTTATAAATGACAGTCACAGTGATTACCTTATAAGTGACAGTCACAGTGATTACCTTATATATGACAGTCACAGTGATTACCTTATAAGTGACAGTCACAGGGATTACCTTATAAGTGACAGTCACAGTGATTACCTTATATATGACAATCAGCAGAAACCACTGTGAGTTAACAAGAAAGCTGCAAAATGTTTTGTTTTCAGAATGATTGTCTATAGGTTGTTTGTTACATTAAAGTTGATTTAAAAAAAAACTTTGAGTGGAGGTCACATGTTTCCTGTTTAGAGTCAGTGGAGGTCACATGTTTCCTGTCTAGTGTCAGTGGAGGTCACATGTTTCCGGTCTAGTGTCAGTGGAGGTCACATGTTTCCGGTCTAGTGTCAGTGGAGGTCACATGTTTCCTGTCTAGTGTCAGTGGAGGTCACATGTTTCCTGTCTAGAGTCAGTGGAGGTCACATGTTTCCTGTCTAGTGTCAGTGGAGGTCACATGTTTCCTGTCTAGAGTCAGTGGAGGTCACATGTTTCCTGTCTAGAGTCAGTGGAGGTCACATGTTTCCTGTCTAGTGTCAGTGGAGGTCACATGTTTCCTGTCTAGAGTCAGTGGAGGTCACATGTTTCCGGTCTAGAGTGGAGCTCCAGTCTGCAGCTAGAACTTTGTAACAAGGCGCTAAAGTGAGCACGTGACCAGGGGATGGGCAGAGTATACATTGTATATACTGGCAGCTTCCGTGCCCAACCCTGAGATCACATGACAGAAAGATATACTCAAAGTTACACTAAGCACAGCTTACACATCACAGGATACACTACTGGGTAAGGTAAGGGGGTCACAATGTCACACTGACATGCAGCAGCTAGAACTCACTCTGTATGATATATATACAGTAACACACATATATACAGTAACACACATATATACAGTAACACACATATACAGTAACATATATGCATTAACACACATATATACAGTAACATATACACAGTGACACATATATACAGTAACAGACATATACAGTAACATATATGCATTAACACACATATATACAGTAACATATACACAGTGACACATATATACAGTAACAGACATATACAGTAACATATATACATTAACACACATATATACAGTAACATATACACAGTGACACATATATACAGTAACAGACATATACAGTAACATATATGCATTAACACACATATATACAGTAACATATACAGTGACACATATATACAGTAACAGACATACAGTAACAGACATATACAGTAACACACATATATACAGTAACATATATACAGTAACATATACAGTGACACATATATACAGTAACAGACATATACAGTAACACACATATATACAGTAACATATACAGTGACACATATATACAGTAACAGACATATACAGTAACAGACATATACAGTAACACACATATATACAGTAACATATATACAGTAACACACATACATACAGTAACCAACATATACAGTAACACACATATAAACAGTAACATATATACAGTGACACACATATATACAGTAAAATATATACAGTAACATATATACATTAACACACATATATACAGTAACATATACACAGTGACACATATATACAGTAACAGACATATACAGTAACATATATGCATTAACACACATATATACAGTGACACATATATACAGTAACATATATACAGTAACACATATATACAGTAACATATATACAGTAACACACATACATACAGTAACCAACATATACAGTAACACACATATACACAGTAACATATATACAGTAACATATGTACAGTATACACATACATACAGTAACAGACATATACAGTAACATATATACAGTAACACACATATATACAGTAACATATTTACAGTAACATATATACAGTAACAGACATATATACAGTAACATATATACAGTGACACATATATACAGTAACAGACATATACAGTAACATATATACAGTAACACTCATATATACAGTAACATATATACAGTAACAGACATATACAGTAACATATATACAGTGACACATATATACAGTAACATATATACAGTAACAGACATATACAGTAACAGACATATATACAGTAACATATATACAGTGACACATATATACAGTAACAGACATATACAGTAACATATATACAGTGACACACATATATACAGTAACATATATACAGTAACACACATACATTAACATAAATATACAGTAACATATATACAGTAACAGACATATACAGTAATATATATATACAGTAACACACATATATACAGTAACATATATACAGTAACATAGATATATACAGTAACATATATACAGTAACACACATATATACAGTAACACCCATACATGCAGTAACATATATACAGTAACACACATACATAAAGGAAAATATATACAGTAACACACATATATACAGTAACACACATACATACAGTAACATATATATAGTAACACACATACATACAGTAACATATATACAGTAACACACATACATACAGTAACAGACATATACAGTAACATATATACAGTAAAACACATATATACAGTAACATATATACAGTAGCACACATATATACAGTAACAGACATATACAGTAACAGACATATACAGTAACTTATATACAGTAACACATACATACAGTAACATACATGTAGCGGAGGGCAATATTAAAATTCTCCCAATAACCGGACGAAACACAGTTTGGGAGTCAATAACTCACGACCCAGCCAGTTTTCAGGTTTAAAACAGAATGACATTTATTAACAGGCTATGCCTAGTATTTATGCAGATCTGACCCCAGCTGGGGGGTTGAAAGAATCTTGTACATTAGATAGAGAGCAAACGCCCTTTGACATGCCACAATAGAATTACCTTACTTAGCAGATAACAACTTAAACACAAGACACACTTAGCTTTTCTTATCACCTAGGCGTCTGCTCTCTGGAGGTGATTAAACAATGGAATGTTTATCACTAACTTTAATGACAGTACACAATAGCTGAGGCTAGTAACCTTGTTGTTAGAGAATAGCTTCTTAAAGCTGAACAAAGTTAACTCTTTAGTTCTGACCGAAGGGTCTGTCACATATACATAGCACACAATACAGCCTATAGACAACCTTTCTTACATTATAGTCCAGAAGTGACTAGGTTTGCCACAATGCTCCCCCAGAACCAAGCCGGCATACACAGTCTGATCCCAACGGATCGGCTTGGGGATGTCCGGGGGAAGTACTCACAGATCACTTTTCAAGTTCAGTTTGTCTGGATAACCCGTCGGCGTTACTGTTTTGTTTCCCTGGGCGGTAATGGATTGTAAAGTCGAAGGGCTGCAGCGCCAAACTCCAGCGCAGCAGCCTGGCATTGTCCCCGGCTACACGGTTCAGCCACACCAATGGGTTGTGATCTGTGAGTAAGGAAAAAGGTTGTCCATACAGGTACGGCTGCAACATTTTGAGGGCCCACACCACGGCCAGGCATTCTTTTATGATGGCGGCATAGCTTACTTCACGGGGCAACAACTTTCGGCTCAAGTAAGCTACGGGGTGTTCTCCGCCATCTGCTCCAACTTGGCTCAGCACTGCCCCCACTCCAAACATCGAAGCGTCTGTGGGAACAAGAAATCTTTTAGTGGGATCGGGTGCAGCAAGTACAGGCGCATTAGTTAGAGCAGTCTTTAGTTGTTGGGTCACCTCTGAGGTAAACTGGGTGCCCCTATCCGATATTATCTCCTGGGGTAACCCTACCCGGGAAAATATTTTTATTAAGGCTTCAGCTACTGTCTCTGCATGGATGTTGGAGAGAGCAATGGCCTCGGGGTACCTAGTGGCGTAGTCCACCATGGTTAAAAGGTACCTCTTCCCGGAGGGACTGGGCTTGGGTAGTCACAGGGTTAACATCAGCGGGACCCATGGGAGCATAGGCAGAAACAAGGGGGGCCAAGTCATTTCCAAGGAGAACATCAGCAGGTAAGTCCTTCTTGACCCCCACATTCACAGGTCTAGCGCCCACTCCCCAATCCAAATGTACCCTGGCAACAGGTCGGCAGAACACAGTGCCCCCTGCTACCCTCACAGCCACAGTGTCTCCAATGTGCTGTTTCTCAGACACCAAGATCGTTTGAAGCAAGGTCATGGTAGCACTAGTATCCCGTAGACCACTGACCTCCTTCCCATTCACTTTAACCAGTTGCCGGTTATTCCGGTGGGCAGCTTGCACGGGGTCTGCTTCATGTAGGCTGCCCCAGCATTCTGGCGCCTCTACATAGCGGGCCGCAGGCTGAGGATTATGTGGGATTCCGCCAGCGGGTCTTCTCCAGGACTGTGCTTGGTTCGCTGCGTTTAGGGGACACTCTGGTCTTTTGTGCCCTAGTTGCTTACATCCAAAGCACCGAATAGGTTGTGAGTAGCCCCGCGAATTGAACCGGGCTCTCTGAGGGTAGTTCGTGGCCGGAGGCCGTGTTGGTATAGCGGTGCGCCGGGGTTTGGTAACTGGCAGCTGCTCGGGTGACTGGGGGTCTGTACTCCACTCTAGCAGTGGGCAATCGGTATACTGCTCCCCCTGCCACTCGTACTGCGACGGATCCGCCAGTGTGTGCTGTATCCGGCACCAAATGGGGAGCTATCAGGGTTAAAGTAGCTCCCGAATCCCGAAGTCCCTGGACCTCCTTCCCCTCTACGGTCACCAGCTGGCGGTGAGGTTGCCGGTTATCGGTGGCCCGGACCGACATCACCTCATGCAGAATTCCCAGGGGTTCCTCGGCTTGGGTGCTCAACATCTCATGAGCGGCTGGCTCCGTTTGGTAATGGTGAGCAGCCGCCCTTGGGGCCAGGTTCTGTCTGACCTGGTTCCAAGCTTGTCTGCTCCGATTTTGGGTGAACTCACGTGCCATATGTCCCCACTGCTTGCAGGTGTGGCATTGTATATTCGCCCGTCCGTTGTATCGTGAGGGGGGTGGTGGATTCCCTGGGGCTGGGCGAAAAGGTGCCGCTGTGGGGTTGTTAGGCTGTAGAGGACTGGGTTGTCCCGTGGGTCGAGCATACGTCTTAGGTAGTAGTCCATGGTGCCTCCTGGCATCAAAATGCTGGTCTGCTAATCTGGCTGCTTCGGTTAAGGTGAGGGGTTTTCGATCTCTCACCCATTCTTGGGCTTCTGGGGACAAGCCGTTAAAGAATTGCTCCAACAGCATCAGTTGTCGCAATTCTTCCATGGTGGTAGCTTGGCTGGCCTGTATCCACCCCTGAGATGCTTGATCCAGCTTGTGGGCCCACTCTGCATGTGAATCTCTTTCTGGCTTGCGCAGGCCTCTAAACATGCGCCGGTATGCCTCTGGGGTAATGGCATATCTTTCCAAGATCGCTCTCTTCACTTTAGCATAATCCTTGCTGTCCTCCCTGGGTACAGCGCGATACGCTTCCGCTGCCCTACCGGCTAGCTTGCCTGCTAGCACCGGCACCCATACGGACTGCTCCAAATCATGTCTCTCAAAATCCTGTAAATATCCATCGATCTCATCCTTCTCCTCACAAAACATTTTAAATGCATGGTATGGGATTTTGGGTCTTACTGGGTTGCTGAGTGCTTCCGAAATGGATTCTGCTCGGGAGGATGTATTCCGCGGACTGTGTGCCATCACGTACTCCTGCACATCTGCCATTACCACGGATAGCATGTCCCGTGGTACAGGTTGGGGTAAAAATTCCAGCCTGGTCCTCATTTCCCTCTGGTATAGGTTCTCCTCCATGGCTGCTGGAGGCGTAGCGCTGCGAGCTCTGTCTCCCTCCATCAGCTCGGCAATTAATATAGCCTTGGGTTTGCTACTGGCTATCTTTCCCCTGGCTTCTAGCAGTTCCTTTAACGTTTGTCTCTTTAGCTTAGAATAATCCGTCTCCATTCACTTCGGTAGTCGGTTCTTTCGCTGTATTCTGCTTGCCATTCCCTTTTCTTATTCGGCAGTTACAATTGCACGAATTGCGCTTTTCGGCTGTAAGGTCGGATCCCAACGCTTGCCACCAATTGTAGCTGAGGGCAATATTAAAATACTCCCAATAACCGGACGAAACACAGTTTGGGAGTCAATAACTCACGACCCAGCCAGTTTTCAGGTTTAAAACAGAATGACATTTATTAAAAGGCTATGCCTAGTATTTATGCAGATCTGACCCCAGCTGGGGGGTTGAAAGAATCTTGTACATTAGATAGAGAGCAAACGCCCTTTGACATGCCACAATAGAATTACCTTACTTAGCAGATAACAACTTAAACACAAGACACACTTAGCTTTTCTTATCACCTAGGCGTCTGCTCTCTGGAGGTGATTAAACAATGGAATGTTTATCACTAACTTTAATGACAGTACACAATAGTTGAGGCTAGTAACCTTGTCGTTAGAGAATAGCTTCTTAAAGCTGAACACAGTTAACTCTTTAGTTCTGACCGAAGGGTCTGTCACATATACATAGCACATAATACAGCCTATGGACAACCTTTCTTACATTATAGTCCAGAAGTGGCTAGGTTTGCCACAATACATATACAGAAATAGACATATACAGTAACATATATACAGTAACACACATATATACAGTAACAGTCGTATACAGTTACATATATACAGTAACACACATATATACAGTAGCATATATACAGTAACACACATACATACAGTAACAGACATATACAGTAACATATATACAGTAACACACATATATACAGTAACATATATACAGTGACACACATATACAGTAACAGACATATACAGTAACATATATACAGTAACACACACATATATACAGTAACATATATACAGTAACAGACATATATACAGTAACATATATACAGTGACATATATACAGTAAAACACATATATACGGTAACATATATACAGTAACACAAATATATACAGTAACATATATACAGTAACAGACATATATACAGTAACATATATACAGTGAAACACATATATACAGTAACAGACATATATACAGTAACATATATACAGTGAAACACATATATACAGTAACAGACATATATACAGTAACATATATACAGTGGCACACATATATGCAGTAACAGACATATACAGTATCAAATATTCAGTAACACACATATATACGGTAACATATATACAGTGACACACATATATACAGTAACAGACATATACAGTAACGTATATATACAGTAACACACATATACAGTAACATATACAGTAACACACTTAAATACAGTAACAGATATACAGTAACAGACATATATACAGTAACATATATACAGTAACATATATACAGTGACACACATATATATAGTAATATACATATACAATAACATATATACAGTAACAGACATATATACAGTAACATATATACAGTAACATATGTACAGTAACACACATACATACAGTAACAGACATACAGTAACATACATACAGTAACACACATATATACAGTAGCAGACATATACAGTAACACACATACAGTAACATATATACAGTAACACACATACATACAGTAACAGAAATATACAGTAACAGACATATACAGTAACATATATACAGTAACACACATACATACAGTAACACACATACATACAGTAACATACATATACAGTAACAGACATATACAGTAACATACATACAGTAATATACATACAGTAACACATACATACAAACACATACATACAGTAATACATACATGCAGTAACATACATATACAGTAACAGACATATACAGTAACACACATATATACAGTAACATATATACAGTGACACGCATATATACAGTAACAGACATATACTGTTACATATATACAGTAACACACATATATACAATAACACACATATATACAGTAACATATATACAGTAACATATATACAATGACACACATATACAGTAACAGACATATAAAGTAACATATATACAGTAACACACACACATATATACAGTAACATATATACAGTAACAGACATATATACAGTAACATATATATACAGTGGCATATATACAGTAACATATATACAGTAAAAACACATATATACAGTAATATATTCAGTAACACACATATATACAGTAACATATATACAGTAACAGACATATATACAGTAACATATATACAGTAACACACATATATACAGTAACACAAATATATACAATAACATATATACAGTAACATACATATATACAGTAACATATATACAGTGAAACACATATATACAGTAACATATATAGAGTAACAGACATATATACAGTAACATATACTGTATACAGTAACACACATATATACAGTAATATATATACAGTAACAGACATATATACAGTAACATATATACAGTAACAGACATATATACAGTAACACACATATATACAGTAATATATATACAGTAACAGACATATATACAGTAACATATACTGTATACATAACACACATATATACAGTAATATATATACAGTAACAGACATATATACAGTAACATATATACAGTAACAGACATATATACAGTAACATATACTGTATACAGTAACACACATATATACAGTAACATATATACAGTAACAGACATATATACAGTAACATATACTGTATACAGTAACACACATATATGCAGTTATATATATACAGTAACAGACATATATACAGTAACATATATACAGTGACACACATATATACAGTAACATATATACAGTGACACACATATATACAGTAACAGACATATACAGTAACATATATTCAGTAACACACATATATACAGTAACATATATACAGTGACACACATATATACAGTAACATAAATATACAGTAATGTATATACAGTAACATATACAGTAACACACTTACATACATTAACACACATATACAGTAACATATATACAGTGACACACATAGATACAGTAACAAACATACAGTAACATAAATACAGTAACACCCATATATACAGTAACATATATACAGTAGCATATGTACAGTAACACACATACAGTAACAGACATATACAGTAACATACATACAGTAACAAACATATATACAGTAACAGACATATATACAGTAACATATATACAGTAACATATATACAGTAACACACATATATACAGTAACACACATATATACAGTAACATATATACAGTAACATATATACAGTAACATATATACAGTAACACACATATATACAGTAACACACATACATACAGTAACATATATACAGTAACACACATACATAAAGTAAAATATATACAGTAACACACATACATACAGTAACACACATACATACAGTAAAATATATATAGTAACACACATAAATACCGTAACATACATATACAGTAACAGACATATACAGTAACACACATACATACAGTAACAGAAATATACAGTAACAGACATATACAGTAACATATATACAGTAACACACATACATACAGTATCATATATACAGTAACAGACATATACAGTAACATATATACAGTAACACACATATATACAGTAACAGACATATACAGTAACATATATACAGTAACACATACAGTAACATACATATACAGTAACAGACATATACAGTAACATATATACAGTGACACACATATATGCAGTAACAGACATATATACAGTAACATATATACAGTGACACACATATATACAGTAACACATATATACAGTAACATATATACAATAACACACATACATACAGTAACAGACATATACAGTAACATATATACAGTAACACACATATATACAGTAACATATATACAGTAACATATATACAGTGTCACACATATATACAGTAACAGACATATACAGTAACATATATACAGTAACACACACATATATACAGTAACCAACATATATACAGTAACATATATACTGCAACATATATACAGTAACATATATACAGTAACACATATATACAGTAACAGATATATATATATATATATATATATATATATATATATATATATATATATATATACACACAGTAACATATATACAGTAACACACATATATACAGTAACACACATATATACAGTAACGTATATACAGTAACATATATACAGTGAAACACATATATACAGTAGCATATATACAGTAACATATACTGTATACAGTAACACACATATATACAGTAACATACATATATACAGTAACATGTATACAGTGAAACACATATATACAGTAACAGACATATACAGTAACATATATACAGTAACATAAATACAGTGATACATATATACAGTAACAGACATATACAGTAACATATATTCAGTAACACACATATATACAGTAACATATATACAGTGACACGCATATATACAGTAACAGACATATACAGTAACATATATACAGTAACACATACAGTAACATACATATACAGTAACAGACATATACAGTAACATATATACAGTGACACACATATATACAGTAACAGACATATATACAGTAACATATATACAGTGACACACATATATACAGTAACACATATATACAGTAACATATATACAATAACACACATACATACAGTAACAGACATATACAGTAACATATATACAGTAACACACATATATACAGTAACATATATACAGTAACATATATACAGTGTCACACATATATACAGTAACAGACATATACAGTAACATATATACAGTAACACACACATATATACAGTAACAGACATATACAGTAACATATATACTGCAACATATATACAGTAACATATATACAGTAACACATATATACAGTAACAGATATATATATATATATATATATATATATATATATATATACACAGTAACATATATACAGTAACACACATATATACAGTAACACACATATATACAGTAACGTATATACAGTAACATATATACAGTGAAACACATATATACAGTAGCATATATACAGTAACATATACTGTATACAGTAACACACATATATACAGTAACATACATATATACAGTAACATATATACAGTGAAACACATATATACAGTAACAGACATATACAGTAACATATATACAGTAACATAAATACAGTGATACATATATACAGTAACAGACATATACAGTAACGTATATACAGCAACACACATATATACAGTAAGATATACAGTAACGCACTTACATACAGTTACACACATATACAGTAACACACATATATACAGTGACATATATACAGTGACACACATATATACAGTAACATACATATACAGTAACATATATACAGTAACATATGTACAGTAACACACATACATACAGTAACACACACATATATACAGTAACCTATATACAGTAACATATATACAGTAACATACATATATACAGTAATATATACAGTAACATACATATATACAGTAACATATATACAGTAACAGACATATACAATAACATATATACAGTAATATATACAGTGACACACATATATACAGTAACAGACATATACAGTAACATATATACAGAAACACACATATATACAGTAACACACATACATACAGTGACAGACATATACAGTAACAGACATATACAGTAACATATATACAGTAACACACATATATACAGTAACATATATACAGTAACATACATATATACAGTAACATACATATATACAGTAACATATATACAGTGACACACATATATACAGTAACAGACATATACAGTAACATATATACAGTAACATATATTCAGTAACACACATATATACAGTAACATATGTACAGTAACAGACATATATACAGTAACATATATACAGTAACATGTATACAGTAACAGACATATACAGTAACATATATACAGTAACATATATACAGTAACATATATACAGTAACAGACATATACAGTAACATATATACAGTAACACACATATATACAGTAACATATACAGTAACAGACATATATACAGTAACATATATACAGTAACAGACATATATACAGTAACACACATATATACAGTAATATATATACAGTAACAGACATATATACAGTAACATATACTGTATACATAACACACATATATACAGTAATATATATACAGTAACAGACATATATACAGTAACATATATATACAGTAACAGACATATATACAGTAACATATACTGTATACAGTAACACACATATATACAGTAACATATATACAGTAACAGACATATATACAGTAACATATACTGTATACAGTAACACACATATATACAGTTATATATATACAGTAACAGACATATATACAGTAACATATATACAGTGACACACATATATACAGTAACATATATACAGTGACACACATATATACAGTAACATATATACAGTGACACACATATATACAGTAACAGACATATACAGTAACATATATTCAGTAACACACATATATACAGTAACATATATACAGTGACACACATATATACAGTAATGTATATACAGTAACATATACAGTAACACACTTACATACATTAACACACATATACAGTAACATATATACAGTGACACACATAGATACAGTAACAAACATACAGTAACATAAATACAGTAACACCCATATATACAGTAACATATATACAGTAGCATATGTACAGTAACACACATACAGTAACAGACATATACAGTAACATACATACAGTAACAAACATATATACAGTAACAGACATATATACAGTAACATATATACAGTAACATATATACAGTAACACACATATATACAGTAACATATATACAGTAACACACATATATACAGTAACAGACATATACAGTAACATATATACAGTAACATATATACAGTAACATATATACAGTAACACACATATATACAGTAACACACATACATACAGTAACATATATACAGTAACACACATACATAAAGTAAAATATATACAGTAACACACATACATACAGTAACACACATACATACAGTAAAATATATATAGTAACACACATAAATACCGTAACATACATATACAGTAACAGACATATACAGTAACACACATACATACAGTAACAGAAATATACAGTAACAGACATATACAGTAACATATATACAGTAACACACATACATACAGTATCATATATACAGTAACAGACATATACAGTAACATATATACAGTAACACACATATATACAGTAACAGACATATACAGTAACATATATACAGTGACACATACATACAGTAACATACATATACAGTAACAGACATATACAGTAACATATATACAGTGACACACATATATACAGTAACAGACATATATACAGTAACATATATACAGTGACACACATATATACAGTAACACATATATACAGTAACATATATACAATAACACACATACATACAGTAACAGACATATACAGTAACATATATACAGTAACACACATATATACAGTAACATATATACAGTGACACACATATATACAGTAACAGACATATACAGTAACATATATACAGTAACACTCGCATATATACAGTAACCAACATATATACAGTAACATATATACTGCAACATATATACAGTAACATATATACAGTAACACATATATACAGTAACAGATATATATATATATATATATATATATATATATATATATATATATATATATATATATATATACACACACAGTAACATATATACAGTAACACACATATATACAGTAACACACATATATACAGTAACGTATATACAGTAACATATATACAGTGAAACACATATATACAGTAGCATATATACAGTAACATATACTGTATACAGTAACACACATATATACAGTAACATACATATATACAGTAACATATATACAGTGAAACACATATATACAGTAACAGACATATACAGTAACATATATACAGTAACATAAATACAGTGATACATATATACAGTA